>NC_056731.1:1195543365-1195820865 GCF_019279795.1 Protopterus annectens | reverse complement strand
ACTGTGGATGTGGTAGTACAAGTATGAACATTAAGCAGCACCAGGCATGTTTCTACATGTAGTGTATGGAGCACGGCAATTACACTCCAAAATCAGGAAATTGCTAAACTTAAACACTTCTCTAGCACAACACCCAATCTTAAAGGTGCTTAGAGGTGCTTAACAAAAACTTATTAATGACATCCAAGCACATTAAGATAATGTCTCACTCCACAAACTAAAAAGCAGACAGTGCCCGCTTGTAAACAGCAGCAGCAGAAAGTAAAACAGTATTTAAAAGTTTTTTGCCTTCTGCCAGAGGAGCACTTCACCTTTGCCTGGTTCACCTCTCAACTGTCCCTTACTATGCCTTTTCTGTCATGAAATTTTTCATTTTCTGCTAAACAACTCAGGGTTATAGTCAGTCAATAAAGTCAGACATTAAGCTCCATTAGTGACAGAAGATAAAAAAAACACAAAAATGGCAGACAGTGGCATGTATTTATATTCCACCTAAAACTGCTACTACAGAGCTTAAGAAAATTTTGAGAGAAAATAATTAGCTTTCTGCAGGGAGCACTTATATTTGGTATGGAAGATGTGAATTCAGTAGTAGGAACTCTGTCAGATTTTACATATTGTTCCCAAAGGTATAATAACTGGGCTAGACTAGACAGATTATATTTCTCAGAAATATGTACATTTAATTGAAAGCTTCTACACACATCCATAACTACTTCAAATTAAATGCCAATAACAACTAAGATAAAAATGCAGGACAATGAATTTAAAATGAGACAGATGAGCTACCACATCTACCTGTTAAAAAGAGAGGAATTTAAGGAATAGGTAGTAGAAATTATGCAATAATTACTAGAGAAGATAGAAATATCTACATGTGTTATAGCTCATGATTGGGATAAAATGAAAGTGGAATTTAAAAATAAGGTATAAATAAAAGAAAAAGAGATGTGGTTAAGAAGTAAAAGGAAGGCTGACAAAGGTTAAAGTATTGCAGAATAAGGGGAATCTCAAAGAACAAGAAGAGGTGTAAACAGCAGAGTGCTAAAGAGAAAATAAGGGAGTATCAGGATAATATGCATGAGTTTAAGAAAGACTGTTGTTAAGCAAACTTTTCTGATGATAATTACAGAGCATCAAAAAACTTTTTAGGCAACAGAAGGTAGAAAGGGTTGTTGTCAAACTTAGGGAGCCTAGAATAAGTAAAATAACCAGAGATCCTATGGAGGTAACTCATTACAGCCGAGTGCACCTCCAGGCATTTCTGCAGTTACCTTCTACTGACGCCTCTAGGTTTCAAATATTGCTTGTTCGTATTTCCATTAATAATTCCAAAGCCATGCTATATACAAGGTATCACCATATTTTATCTTGAAGCATATGTGATGGCAAACACAACTGTATTGATATTTGACCTCTGACAATGAGTATTTGTTATAACTACAAGGTGATAACTTCGTTTTTTAAAGGCTCAAACCACACCCACTGGGAGTTAAAGATACACACTTAAAAGAGCTGTACTGGAAGGAATGGATTAAAGATAGTTCAGAAATGTTCTGAAAGTTAAAAAGCAGAGAAATTTGAAAATCAAGAAAAAGCACAAATGTAAATATTTACAGAAGACTTAAGTATGCCAAGGTTAGAGGTAGATGAGGCGCAACAATTAACAGTTAAGATAGAGGAGATGAGATAAAAATGACATTGTACAATCCATCTGCAAGAAAGTCTTCAGGAAGCGATGGTATTCTTATGGAAGTTTAAAAGCTAGGAGGGAAGAAGGTGATAAAGGTTTTGTTTAACAGTATTTTAAAAGGATGGGAAGCACCAACATCTAGAAGAAAGCTATGGTGGCTGTAATATCTAAAGAGAGTTAAAACCCATCACACCCAGCTTCATGTAGGCCCATTTCAGTTTTAAATCATGGTTATAAAGTGTTTATGTCTATAATACTTAAAAGAACGGCAATAGTGTTGACAAACTTGATATATATAGATCAATGTCATTTTGTGGATGGGAGCAAACATTTCAAACATTTGACAACATTAACAGAACAATGATGATCCAGAGGGGAAGAAGAGTATAAGAAAATACTGCTACTGTTAATGGGTCTGGATGCAAAGAAATTACTTGACAGAGTACGGCAATGGAAGCATTTGCATTCACTGATACAATAATAAGGTCAATCAGGAGGCTATATGAGGGATCGGGGCAAAACTTAAAGTGGGAGGGTTCCTCTCTAACAAGTTGTGTCTGACTAGAGGAAACAGGAAGAGGTGCCCTCTTTCCCCTTTATTTACTTTATATTTAGAGCCATTGGCAAAGAAAATAAGGGACTCAGAAATTCAAGGATATTATTGGTATGGTAATAAAGAAAACTTGCCTTTACTTGCACAATATTATTCTGTACCTGATAAAACCAGAAAAGGATATCTCAGTGTTGTGAAACTTCTAAAGAAAGTTTCATGGCTTGTCAGGATATAACATTAATGAAGATAAAACAAAGACTTCAGCTGTAAACTATGTACCCACACATGAACTGCTTCAGCAATGCTCATATTTATTGGGACATGATAAAATGAAGTATTTAGGAGTATGGATTAAAAAGGATTCTGCTATGACAACTATGGATATTTTGGAAGAGACTAAAATAGAAGATAATACAAAAACTGAGAAACTGGAAGCTCTTGTTTAAGGAAATGGATATCAAAATATAAGCAGGGAAATTGTTTTAGTCCCTTTAGTTTTATATATAGGTCAGGCGTGTTTTTATTAACCAGAGGCATACCTCTCAACTGTCCAGATTTTCGCAGACTGTCCAGATTTTTCCTCATATTTTTGGTCCACTTCTCGTAACATTGTGGTTTTCTGGCAAATCATTGAGGGTTGATGTCGGAAAATGACAGACATTTGAGTTTCAGACATCATACCCTTTAGAAAATGCATGCTAATGCAAAGCCTGTTATTCTTTCAATTTTCTAGGTTTGTAAGAACAATATTTAAAAGGTGTCCCTTATTTATGGGCCTTTGTCTCCCCATAATTGATAACTTTGTCCAGATTTTCTGCTGTAAGAGGTTGAGAGATATAACCAGAAGAGGAGAAGTTGTGGGTGTGAGTGTGCATGCAAATGGCTGGTGTGGAAGAACTATCATGGCAGGACTAGACACCCTGCAGCTTAAACCTTTACTTTAGATGATTACCTCTGGTGAAGTGATAGCCCGACCCTATGTGCTAAACTGGAAAAAGGAGTTGTGGATGGATGGATGGATCTAGGAGGGGAAGACGGCAAGAGCACACTTGATCCTTCCAACAGAACAAGGTGGTTTAGGATTACCTGATTTGAAGGCATATTTTACAGCTACACACTTAAGGCTAATATACATAGCACAAACAGTAAGCTATAATTCACAGAGGAAAGATATGATGATGAAACAAGGGGGAAATTCAAGAAATAAGGAGATAGTGGGATTTTAGATGCAGATCCTTAAAGAGAATAACAGCCATACAGAATATTATATCCATAAAGTTGCAGAAAGTATTCTAAGAACTAAGCCAACACAAAAATCGAGAAATAGTTTGTCAAAGTTTGTCTGCTTGGGATGACATGGTCTACAGACCACGATGCTTTGCCACAGATGGCCTGCACCTGTCGCCCCTGGGATTCCAGATACTGGCTAAGGCTCTTGCTACCCCTATAGTGCCTTTTTTAGGCAAGGTTCAAATAACAAATTCACCACCATAACAGGAACAGGCAAGCAAAAACTGAGGGTAATGCTACTCAATGCTAGAAATCTAAATCTCAAAATGCACTCACTCGAGGCACTCCTTACAATGGAGAACATCCATATCTGTGCAGTGACTGAGACCTGGTTCCAGACTCCAGAGAGCACCCCTGCACTACCAGGCTATAACTCATACCACACTTTTCGGCCATGTAACCTGGACCAAAACACCAAAGGCGGAGGTGTGTCCATATTCATTAAGGATATCCACACCTCCAGGCTAGTTGCTCAGCATAATGCATCTGAGGTTATCCAAGTGCAGCTAACTCTGGGCAAAACTGCAATCCAAATTGTAGCTTGCTACAGATCCCCACCATGCCCCAGGATTCCCACGCCTCTTTTCTTGATGTACTGGAAAATATTAGGGTTCAACCAAACACCCTAATAATGGGTGACTTCAACTACCCCACCATTAACTGGGAAAGCTACTCGTGTACCAACTCCTTAGCTCAACGCTTTCTGGAATTCATAAACTCCAATTCTCTGGATCAGCTTATTCACACCCCTACCAGGGGCAACAATATCCTAGACCTAGTCATTACCAACATGAGTGACCGGTGTTCCACACCTGAAGTCAACTCCTCGTTGGTCCGATCCGACCATAAGCTAATCACCCTTGATATCCATATCCCCCCATGGGTAAAAAATGTCTCCACAGCCAACTTCATGCTTCTTAAGACAGAAGTGGTGAACTTCATGACACCCATGCAGATGGACAATACAGTTACAATTGCTGAATCCTACAGAAATGCACTCTATAACCACTTACACGAGTGCATGGATCATGCTATCCCAAACAGAACCAAGACACTAGCCTACAAAAAAAGGAAGCCAATCTGGTGGTCCCCTGCCATAAACAAACTGTACAACAGAAGGAAGAAACTGTTGCAAAAGAGAGTAAAATCCCATGAGTGGAGGAGCTTCCTGGTCAGCCTCAGTAAGAAGCTGAGATCCCTTATAAGATACTCCAAGGCTAGCTACGAAAACAAAATCGCCACTAATTCTAAGGACAAACACAAAGCATTCTGTAGCTATGTCAAGAATCTCGATGACAACACCCAGATCTGCTCTGAGTTACAGCACAAAGGCACGAAAATTACAGAACCAACTGATACTGCCAACATCCTGGCAGATAGGTTCAGTGCTATCTTTACCCCCCACCCCCACCCCCTAAAGGGCCCATATCTATACAGGAAGAATGCAGAGTCCCTGTAATCACAACTACGCAGGTAAAAGCTGCACTCTCTAAAGCCAGAAACACAGCATCCATGGGACTGGACAACATCCCAGGCTGTGTTTTACATGAACTTCAGAACGAACTGGCTCCCCACTTAAGCACCATGTTCAATAATAGCCTCACATCATGCTTTGTGCCCACTGAATGGAACACAGCAACAGTTATCCCACTACACAAAAGGGGGAGCCACCACTGATCCCGGGAACTATAGACCTATTACCCTGACGAGCCTAGTCTGCAAAGCCATGGAACGTATCATCACGGAACTCATAAACAAAGATATTGGTAACCTCCAAACTCTGGATCCCACCCAGTTTGGGTGTGTGAAAGGCAGATCAAGCCTCCTGAACCTGATCAACTTCTTTGAGGCAGTCACCAAAGCCGTAGATGAGGGTAAGGTGGTTCACACAGCCTACCTTGACCTCGCCAAGGCTTTCGACACCATCCCCCATTCTGGAATTATAGCCAAACTCACTAAACTAGGTATAAATCCCTATGTCACAAGATAGGTTGCCAACTGGCTCACTGACAGGACCCACACTGTAAAAGTTGCAGACTCCAAATCTGACCTCAAAGCAGTGACAAATGGAGTATCACAGGGTTCTGTCCTGGGACCTCTCCTGTTTGGTATCTACTTCTCTGAAGTACAGGCTAACACAGAAGGCCTCTGGCTAATGAAGTTCGCAGATGACTGCAAACTAAGAGCCATAGTCAAGTCCCCAAATGATGTGGACATCCTACAGAAGGGCCTTGCTGAGACAGATGCCTGGTGTCAGAGCCATGGTCTCAAGCTCAATGCCAAAATGTGCAGTGTCATCCTCTTTGGTAAAAACTCTGTACCCATGAACTACCACATAGGCAGCAATCTACTTAACACCGAATGTGTGATAAGAGATCTTGGGACCCAGGTGGACAGTAGTCTCTCCTTTGATAGTCACATCACCACAGTAGTCAGGAAGTTCTTCTATGTGGCACACCTCATCATAAAAGGGTTCTCATCCAGGAAAAAAGAGGTCATTGTTCCCTTCTACTCGACACTCATTAGACCCATTATAGAGTACAACTCCCCTTTTGGAATATACCTCACAAGACATCTGCAGCAGCTGGAAAGGCCACAGAAGTACCTCACAAAGAGGATTACTGGCCTCAAACAAATGCCCTACACTGACCGCCTCAAAAAACTCCAGCTTTACTCCATAGCATATCGCTTACCCCGAGGTGATCTCTGCCTACATATAAAGCTATGTCAAACCCAGAGCTGTTGGACATGCTACACCTAAAGAAATCCCAATCTCTCCGAGCTACATGCTCTAGGGACCTAAACCTTGTCACCACAATAAACAGGACATGCTGGAGGGATAGATTCCTGTCCCAGAGACTTCCCATACTCTGGAACAGGCTACCCATCTATGTCAAGCAAAGTTCTTCATTAGTACTCTTCAAGAAAAATCTTGATGAGTGGATGGGAAATAGGAAATACACCCCGGGGATCACTTCTGTGTCTCTGCTCGACAGTGGCACAGGAAAATAACTTTCTTGGGTGGCGTAAGCCAGGGAACCTTGTTGGCTAGGCTTATGTAGGCCAGCCTAGTACCTACCTATGAACCTATAATAGGGATGACTGCAATTAACTGAACAGAGAATAGGCAAGATGGACTGGAATTTATGGGAGAAAACTGGAAAAGGATCTAGGTATCGGGACCAAATAACTAAACAGGGAAAGAGAACTACAATAGGTCAAGAAGACATTTGGAGTGCAGGCTAGAGACGGTCTTTTCTATTAGTGAGTGATAGCATAGTATCTGCAATGAGAAAGGAATAGAGGAATTCTAAGTGAAAGACCTGCTCTGGTAGAGTTTTTATCTGATATTAAAAAAGAGATACTTAGTAGGGAATATAAAATATTGCACAATACCTATAGGAATGAAACAATGGAGGACTGGGAAAAGATACTGGATAAGCGATTCACAAGAAAACAATGTTAAGGACGTATGTATGGTTCCTAAGTATGCAAGAAAGTCTAGAAGAGTTTGAATTTTTGCTTGCAAGTGTTTGCATGGATATTTTTAAACCCCCAAGCACACTCAAAAGTTTTCCTCAGGTAGATGGCAAATGTTGGAGGTGGGATGCTGAAAAAAGAGGTAACTGGGATTGTATGTTTTTGGAGTGTAATGAGTTGGCAGACATTAAAAATTACCTACAGAGAGTTCTGTCAGAAATATTCGGTGAGCAAATGGGTATAACTAAGGAGTCTAAACAAAAAACTCTACTCCCTAGAAGCTCTCTTCACCCTAGAGAATGTGGACATCTATGCGGTCACTGAGACATGATTTAAAGCAGCAGAGAGCACACTGACAGTGCAAGGTTAAAATGCCTTCCACACATTTAGACCATCTACTACACAGACAGGGACTAAAAGTGGAGAAGTCTCAATTTACATCAAAAATAAACATCCCTCAAGTCTAGTCAAACAGGACAATGCACTTGAGCTCCTCCACGTCAAATCACCATAGGCAAAATCCAATACCATGTCCTTGCTATCTATAGGTCACCCTCTATACCCAGGAAACCCATATCATGTATTTAAATGTATTGGAAACACTCACCATCCAAACCAATACCATATTCATGGGCAACTTTAATTACCCCACTATTAACTGGGAATCATATATGACACCAAACAAACAGATGCAGAGATTCCTGGATTTTGTAAGCACAAACTCCCTGTCAATACACCAACAAGGGGTGCAACCACACTGGATCTGGTTATCACTAATATGAGAGAGTGATGCATACCCCCTAGTGTAATGTCTTCTCTGGTAAGGTCAGACCACAAAATGGTCTCCTTTAAAGTAAAAATAAAACCTGGAACACCAGATAACCCTGAAATATTCAGGAACTACTCGAAGGCTAACTTCCTACTATTAACTGATAACCTGGTAAACTTTCAAGCCCCCATAAACCCTGAGAACACTGCTGCCGCTGCAGAACTGTTCACAAAAACCCTATACAAGCATGTTAATAGTTGCACAGAGGCAGCTATACCCACCAGGAAGAAGTACAGAACTAACTCAAAAATCAAGCCTCCCTGGTGGAATCACATCATCAGTATGCTGTATAACAGATGGAAGAAAATCATGGCAAAAATTAGGAGGTCCAGTACCCAGCAGGATAAAAGCACTCTCAAACTAAATAAACAACTCAGAGGACAAATAAAGTCCACCAAAGCCAAATTTGAGGTACATTTAGACTCCCAGGCCAAGGACAACCACAAGGCATTCTTTAGCTAAGTCCACAACCTCAAAGGCAAAACACAATTTTGTGCAGAGCTCATTGTAAATGGAGCCACCTATACTGAGCCAAAAGATATAACAAACTTACTGGCCAACAAATTCATAACCAACTTTACCCCTCTCTCCCCATCAACCTTTCCTCGGGAAACACGATCAAATATAACTCCCCCTGCTATCACTAGGGAACAGACCCTTAATGCTCTCTCTAAGGCCAAGAACACTGCATCAATGAACCCAGAAATACCCCAGGATGCCTTCTAATTAGCATGAAACATGATCTATCGGGCCCTCTGGAATTACTATTTAACTGTAGCCCCTAAATAGGCTTTGTGTCTCATAAATGGAAAACAGCAAATCATCCTTCTGCACAAAGTTGGGCCATCTACAGACCCTGGAAGCTACAGACCCATAAGTCTCACTAGTCTTATATGCAAAGTCATGGAAAGAATTATCATGGACATGATCAATAATTACATAGGAAACCTCTAGCCACTGGACCCAACCCAACTTGGTTTCATAAAGGCCAGGTCATGCCTACTCAACTTGATGGACTTCTTTGAGATCACTAAGGTAATGGATGAGAGAAAAATGGTTCACACTGCATACCTTGACCTGGCAAAAGCATGTGATACAACCCCCCACTCAGGTATTGTTGACAAACCTAAGAGGTTGGGTACAGACCTTTACATCACCCTGTGGATAGCCTGCTGGCTCACTGACAGGACCTAGGAAGTTAGAATTGGGGAGTCTAGCTATACAAAGAGGGCAGTCACAAGTGGAGTCCCTCAGGGATCAGTCCTGGGACTGTTCCTTTTTGGCATTTACTTTTCTGTAGTCAAGGCCAACATCAATGGCCTCTGGCTGACTAAATTTGCAGATAATTGCAAATTAGGTGCAGTCATCGAACCACCCACTGACATAAATTTTCTCCAAAAAAGGCTGACACAGACAAACAACTGGTGCCAGTGCCATGGACTAAAACTAAATGCCAAGAAATGCATAACAGTGTCCTTCAGGAAGACATTAATCCCTGGTAACTATCATATTGACAACACACCCCTAAGAGATGACCCAGTAGTCAGGGACTTGGGGACACACAAAGACAGTAATCCAGCCTTTGACCATTACGTGTCTACAGTAGTGAGGAAATCATTCTATGTTGTGCAATTTATAAACAAAGCTATGGTATCTAGTTCCAAAAAAGTCATTGTTCCACTGTATTCAGCATTCATCAGACCAGTCATTGAGCAATGCACCCTTTAATATGTACCTAACCAGGTATATCCAATGACTGGAATGTCCGCAGAGGTTCCTCACTAAAAGAATACAGGGCATAAGTAACATATCCTATGCAGACTGCCTCAAGGCCCTATCCCTGTATTCTGTATCCTACAGGCTCATGAGAGGAGATCTATACCTGGCATACAAGGCATTGTCAGACCCCACTCTGACGGACCCCCTACATATATGCAAAACAAACAGCACCAGAATTACCCATTCTAAAGACTTAAACCTTGCCTGTGATATAAATAGGACCTGCTGGGAGACGGGTATGTATCCCAGAGACTACCTCTAGAAAAGGCTCCCCATCCATGTGAAATAGAGTTCCTCCCTAACGCAATTCAAATGCATCTTGGACAATTGGATGGGGAACAGGAAATTCATCCCTGGTTTGGCACCTATGTCTCTAATGAACAAAGGCAGCCTGTAAATGGTTCATCTCCCAGGCCCCTACTTGTAAATGTTTCACCTCCCAATCTCCTGCTTACATTTACAAGGATACCAGAACTTGTCAGAGATTTGGGATGCATTGCTAGGCTTAAAAAGGCCATTGCGGTCATTAGCTTAGTAAACACGTATGAACCTAAATAATTTTTGAGCTGGAATACAAAATCAGAATTGTTACAAACAGTAAGGCCTTGCTAAGTTTAATTCTGCTATCGGCTAAAAAAAGCAAATACTAGAAAATGGAAATCAAAGACTAAAACTGTATTTGAAGTACTGATTACTGTAACAGAGATAAAAGAACTGGAAGTGTGATCTTTAGAAAAGGGTAGGAGTAAATTACATAAAAAGGGAAATTGTGGGAACAATGCATGCAGAATTATGTTTTGAAGGAAGAGTGAGATTTAAGGGAAGGCGGAAACTGAGCAATTTATGCAATGTTGGAGTGATGATAGTTATACAAAAAAAGCATATGTGATATTTAATGTTTGCAACAAGGAACATGTTAACATGGCTTGTTTTCTTCTATATAAATGTATGTTTGCCAATGTCTAAAGTGATAGTTCAATAAAGTTCTTCAAAATAATGCCAGACTTCAGAGTTTCACAGTTCTTATTATTCAAAAATGAATACCGATATAAATCCTGTTGTTTTATTATCTTTTTAAGGTCATTAGAGTTATATTTAAAAATGGCCCTGATTTTGATCCTTTGTCCATCCATTCTGTTTGTATTTGTCTAGTATTCTTACTCAAATAAGTTGAAAGGCACACACGCTGCGGTCTTACAGTGCTTACTAAGTATTTGCTGGTTTTCAAAGCCAGTAAAACACCCTGTGCTACTTTTACTTTCTTTCTTCTGTAACAGGTAGTATATGGAGCAGATAAATTTACATGTACTACAAAGAACTTGTTTGGGTCTCCTGAAATGGGAGATTAATTTCTTTGCAGACAGTTAGCAAAAGAACCATGGTATTTGGAGCAAACAACTAAGATGTAAAAGTCAAAGACTGGGATGAGGGACAAGCAGAAGTTTGAACTGTGGATTGGAGACTACCTTCCCAACCAGGGATTGATAACAGAGTGCAGACATAGAGGACTGTTAAATGAAATACCAGCTCTGTTTGAGTTTATAGAAGCTGTTGTAAAAAAAGTGATAATTAGTAGGGCATACAAAATAATGCATGATAACAAAATAAAACATGGTAAAAAACAACAGAAATGGGCCCAAAGTCACCAAATAACATTAGTGAACCAAATAAGATGACAGTGAGTTATAAAGCCCGTTCAAAATAATAAATAGTAAACAAGCCAATAAATCCAAAACTACTTTTAAGACATTTAGCACTTTTGTCTCATATAACTAGGACTTCTTCAGAATAAATTCATCTAAACACATCCATCCCTTATATAATATTAACTAATGAATTAATTAATCCAATTAAAACTTTTGTTAATAAACAAACCATTCTGTTAAAGTGACATCAACATTTTTACCACAAACTTTACCCATTCGCAAAGGGATATTCTAAATACCACTTGAAATAATGTACTTGAATAAATTACATAAATAATATATTCATCCTAAAACTCCAAAATTAAAAAAATGCTTCTATTATGATTTTTATAATTTAGCTGTACGAAGTTTTAAAATAGGTTTAATCGAAAAACAGTCATTTAAAACTGAGGTGGGGGGTAAAGGCATTCAATTTGAATTGCCGTAAGAATTAACAGTTCTGTTTATTCCAACCTGTTTTCCCAATCCCTTCCCCTAGGGCTGAACTCAATTTGCTCTAATATACCAAATTTAAATTAACTGTGGGAGGCATCAAGTAAAGTATGTTTATATAGGACGTTGTTCACATTTCTTTTCTTTATATTATATACATGCTCATATATTCACTTTGATCAGCTTCACTTTTGATCAACGTGTCCATTGTTCTAAGACTGTCCTTCTATATTTCACAGTTTATAAACAAAGGAATTGTGCCTAGATCTAGGGGCGTCATTGTCTCCCTTTATTCAGCTCTCAGCAGACCAGTCAATTAAATATAATGTTCCCTTTGGCATGTATTTGTCCATACATGTGCAACAACTGGAACACCCACAGAGATAGCTTACTAAAAGGATACAAGGCTTAAACTGCATGTCCTACATGGACCACCTTGCAGCCCTATTACTATGATCAGTATCCTACAGACTGCTAACAGGTGACGTGTGTCTGACTTACAAAGCATCTTCTGACCCAATACTGATGGATTTACTGCACATCAGCAAGTCAACTAGCATCAAAAATACTTGGTCTAGGGATCTAAACTCTTCTATAACATCAAAAAAACAGTTTGGAGGGACAGGTATCTCTCTCAGATGATACTGTTACCCTGGAATGGGCTCCCCATCCACATAAAATAAAATTCATCCCTACCCATAATCTGCAACAACTTGGATCTACGGATGGGAAACAGAAAACTTATCCCAGGACTGTTGCCTGGACAACTAAATAACAGAGGCAGCTCCTAAATGTTTTATCCCATGCATGGGTCCTCTCAAATTATTGATGGTATGATCCCAGTTATTCTTATTAGGGGTAATATATAATTATTGACCTTGGGATGGGTAAGGCTAATCTCTAATCAAATGGGATAGGTTAATTAGCGCACAAAAAGGGAAACTGTCTAGGCTTAAAAATGTCCCATTAGGGCAGCTAGCCTATTACTTACCTATGAGCCTGTAATAATTTTGGCTTCATCTAGAGTTCCTGCCCTAAGAGGCTGAGGTGTACGCTGTCACCTAAACTTTTACTCACATTTGGAAACCATGGTTAACTATTACACAGCAACTTTACTTCATCTCCCTTTCTCCCATTTTACTGGGAATCACTTTTGTGCCCATAGATTTTGACTTGGAGCTTAGCTGTTACTTGTATGTAAAAATCCTAATGAAAAGTGTAAGAAACTTCTCTGTGTGGAAGATTTTCAGTCCACATATCTCTAGTTAATCACTGTATATTAATCAGATCAGAGATCAGAGAACAGTAGTAGAAGTAGTGAACTTAAACTCGTCCTAAGTAAAAAAAAACTAATAAAAAATATATAACTGTACAGACTTACTAAGTATTCGAAAGTAATCCAAGCAAAGCAGGCAGTCTGTTTCCAGTCGAAAATCCTTTATTAAGTACACAGACAAGCGATCCAAGTAAAACAAAAATAGAGTAATAGTTTCCTCACAAGTTTTCTAAATATATATATACTTTTTATCAGGCAAGGGAGTGGTTTATTGTGCTGTAAATTATTGGTACACATGTTAAATTCACATCCCTACACTGTTTTGTTTTTGGACCCACTATACTTGTTTAGTGGGTTGTTTTGAGACTTCGGGGATACCACGGCGATTACTTGTTTTTTTTTTAAATCCTAATGAAGCACCAAAGGAGCTACAGTTATGACACAGATGGATTTTATTTACTTTTTGTGGACTAAGTTGGTCCCACTAGGCCAGAAGACTTTTTTCAGGGGGGGGGGGGCGACCCCTGGTGGTATTTATACTTAATACAGGAAATTTAGCCAGGGCACTGGTGAACTTTCCCTAATCTTTTTGATAAGTACTGCATGGTCTTCTACATCCACTTCAACTACCATCATCTCAGTCAGATGGGGACTCTGTTTAACATCTCATACAAAGGACTGGATAAAACCCTGGCTACAGCACAAGTGAAATGAGTTTGATTAGTGGCTTGGGGGCTTGATAGTACAGGTAATAAAGATGGACATGACCATCCTGTGAGGAGGGGAGAGGTGCAGCTGGCCATGTACCACATAGGTTCCCTTGGAAGAAGAGCTGAGCTGTAAATACACTGCCTGGGAGGTTTCCTTAAAACCTCGCATTCCCAACCGCTCACTCAGATCCAAAAAACAAAATCTCCTTCAGGTCCACAAACCTGCACAACCTCTTGGCCATTTACTGCTGTCCCACTGCTTAGTTAAACAATGGAACTCTCTCCCCAAACACCTACACAACCTACCTAACCATACAAATTTCAAATCTCAGCTACTCTCTCATCTTTCTTCCAAATGGGAATGCCCTTGCCATGCTCCAACTTAAACCCTCCCCCCATTCTACCTTGCACTGACTCATCCAACTACCTCTACTATTATTTCACCCCACCCAAAACAATCCCTGCCCTACCAAAAACTAATTTTCTCTCTAATATCTATTGTACTATACTCTCCAATCTCAATTATACTATTACCCTCTCCATGCATAATATTTTCCTAACTCACTAATGGCTAGTAGTTATATATTTTGAATTGTTAAACCTACAATTGAGTTTATAGCAAAAATATTCACTTTATGTAAATGTTGAAATTTCTGTACTGAATTATGTCTTTTCATTTCTGTAACATTGTGACAAGCCAATTGCAAATATCATGAAGCTTATCTGTAAATGTTTAATTAGCTGTATGAACTATGTCCTTTTGTAAAATGTGAAATGTAATTTGCAATTATTGTGGAGCTTTTCTCCCCGGGCCTCCACAGAAAATGGGCTCTTCTTGGCCCAGTGGACTTCCCCGGTCATCAAACTTAAATAAAATAATAATAAAAGGACCAGGGGGGATGCTACTCATCAGGGGTGGGAACCGAAAGTACAGAAAAAAAATGCATCATGACATGAGCAAGTGTACTGTGAACCTCCCACAAATGACCTCATTTAAACAGTGAGACCAAAGCAACCATCCTTAGTCATTTGCAGCTCACAGCAGAACATAAATAAGACATCCTTCTTATAAATGCTGAATGAACTAAAAGGGCATGTTAGGCAAGCTGATTCACCTTCTCCAATCAAACAAATGTTCTTAATACACACAAGATGAGTCAAAAACTAATAAGAAATTGTGGAAGCAATAAATCTAATGAAGGACTATCTATACCAATATAATAGATTGTTACTTAATCCTAAAGGGTAGCAATGCTACACTATTAAAAATAAATAAAAATAAAAAATCCTTATAAGAAGTGGGAAGTAGAATGGATTTTCTCTGTAAACGGTTTTGGAAAATCATGTGAAATGACCTCAGAATACTAAACAACTTTACAGACAGACAGATTTATGGCAACCTCAAATAAAGTGTCTTAAGACAGATTTTATGTCAAATTTTGTCACAACACCCAAAAAGCTAAAAACAATCAGTTTTGTTTTCTTAGAAAATGAACATTAATAAGAAAGCTAATTAGCAAGGAACTTTTTAAAAGGGTACACCTAAGTGAAATAATGAATCCCCAGAAAAATAAGTTCACATATATGACACTAAATCCACAATGCCTTCAAGAAATACTTTTCTGAATGCCACACTTTTCTAAATTGCTAAGTGAACAATCAGTTTAAAATATATCATTAAATTAACCTGATAAAAATAATTTAAAAATATTTGCTGCACTGAAATCCTACCTAATTTCTGTCAGCCTACAAAAAGGCACCACAAAAACAAAGAATTATTCCAAGTCATTACAAAGGGGATTGTGTCTTAATCTTTATTTGGACTAGAATTTCAGCTCATGTTCATTTCCAGAATGCAATACTACTCAGCATTCATAAAATATATTTGTACAGCACAACCTACTTGCACTGCAGACTTAGCCAGAATGTACAAAACTACATAACATAGAAACACTCCCCATAATGTACATAAAAATACACACACAAGTACTAACACTTTAAAAACTGTTGCTGGTGCTACTTTTTTTCTAACTGTATTTCTGTCCTACAGAGTTTTTTTGGGAGGGGAGGGGTGGTATTTTTTTTTATTTCACTACCATCAAGCTTCGGTCTCTTCACTGGCCTCTACAACCCAGGCAGGATTTTGGTAGTGGACAGAAGAGTCATCATCCATCCAATGCCGGGGGTGATTGTGTCTTTAAAGCCCTCAAACCCTTTGAGCATACTTATAATAAGCCCGAGGGTCTACATGCAGTGGGAGTCAGCAAGTGAATGTCATTCACTTCCACAAGTGATATATCCCCCTCAAGACTGTCCTGCTCCCCTTGAAGCCAGAGATCTCACTGAATCGCCGGTCTCCTACAGTCAGAACAAGCACACAGACATGTGACCTGCATCTCCCCTCAAAGAGAGGCAAGCTGGCAAAACTAAGTCACTTTTCTCTTCTTCCCACTTCAGTTTCAACAGGTGCTAAAGACATTGTTCAAACTCAGTTCACCTTGGTCGAGTTGGGACAAGACTGCTATCAATTTCTGCCTGAACGTTTTTAAAGAACTTCCTATAGTTAAAGTGGAAGATAACATAGAAATAAGAAGTTTTAGGAAAGTTTTTGATAATTTCTCCAAGAAAACTGTGTGTGAAGCTGCTTGGCTAATATATAAAAATAAAATTAAATAGAAAGTGTGACGTTAATGATTTACTTTCAAAATAATTCATAAGTAACTATTCTCTACACAGTGAAATAAGAAAACATTGCTTATTCCTAAATATTGTTTTACTTAGTATCCATACAAAAGCAGCCAAAGGTGTTATCTTGAAGTAAGCCTACAGTTATGCTACACTAAAATTTCTAAAACACTGCTTACCTTCATTCTCAGTTACAGAACTTTTGGTGTTCATCCGGCTTTCAGCTTTAGACTTCTCAACATCATCTCTAGAATGCAGCTCTACATCCAGAAGCATGTTTATCAACTCATTGGCTGCTTCTTCCACTAAAGTACTTTTGGAATGTAGAGTTTGTGCACCTCGGACACAAAGTTCCTGCCAAAGACATTTAGCAAAATGTAATTACAATGTGTACAAAAGCACATGAAACAAATGTGTTTCTCTGTCATGGAAATAAATGGTTCAACTATGACTCAAGGAATTAACTCCAATTAAACCTGCAACCACACAAATCAAACCTGGATGAAGCTTTGAGTAGATGCAAAACACAATTAAAAGTATTTTATAGGAGGCAAACCCAACTGCACCCTCATGCCCCCCACTATGCTCTATATTTATACATGCTAACTCCAAAAAACTTTGGATCACTGCAGGTGCACCAAGAGAACAAATGCTGGTGCTGACTTTTTAATGGAAAACAGCAATCAGTGAGTTCCAGCTCATGTAGTTAAACTCAATGACCAGAATCTCAAACATTACACTCAATCAAGAGCAGGGAAAGCCAATATAAATATGTTATGCACATCTGAATGCAGCAAAACATTGTCAGTTTTAATTCACAGTTATAACAAATAAAATATGGCCAGTCCTGCAATGGTTTTAGCAATAAGCAAGTAGTAGCACGATCTACAGCAGATATCACAACCTCTAATGATATTTAACAAAGAACATACTGAGGATCCTAAATTACTTATTATGATTAGTAGGTCACCTGCAGATCAGATTCTTTCCTTGTGATTACTAAAGTTTACCTGCTCAAAGCCTAGCTAGAAATTAGGAACTTTACTACTGTCATTTTCTTAATTTTTCATAACCCATAACACAAAACAGAGGAGCAATACCTGAAAATAAGGTGTGTTACCTACACTTCAATTACACAGATTTCACAGTGCTTCATTTTTCAGTCTGAAAACATGATAAATTCTATATCTGTTCACTGGCCTGAATCACTATCCTTGAGTTAGTTAATACATAAAGTAGAAGGAAAGAACTACAGAAGATTCTACTGAGAATGGACGGTGCAGTGGTAGCGTTGTCACCTCAAAGCAAGAGGTTCTCTGGTTCGATTCTCGGCCGGAGTGCCTTCTGTGCGGAGTCTACATGTCCTTTGTGTGGGTTTTCTCCGGGTACTCCGGTTTCCACCCATGTTACAAAGACATACGTCTGGAGTGCTTCTCCCTGGACCTCCGCTGAAAATTGGCTTTGTTCTAAGTCGGACTTTCCTGGTAAACAAATGTTAAATAAATAAATAAATATATATATCCTCTCCATAATGTATGATAGAAGTGTGAACGCTTAGAAAAAGTCAGTTGACTCCAAGATAGACTCACTAAAAATCAGTAGGGTAAGTGGGGGTGTGGGATATACAATTATTACAGGTTTACCATACAGGGAAAGATAGCAATACTTTGTTTATAGCTAATGAAAAAGAGAACAGTACAGATGGCATAATAAAGTAGTACAAATTAGGAATAAACAAGATAGCAAAAATGTATGTGATTCAATTCAGCTTCTAGAAGGAGAAATAAAATGATTTAGTGGAGACAGACAATGGAGGGAGAAGTAATAGGAGTGAAAAAGAGTCAAGAAAACATAATGAGGATCCACCTAACAGGTATGACCAAGTGTCAGTCACAGGATGTAAGCTACCTATTTTTACATCAGTGGTAGGGTATCTAATCCAGTTAATAAAATGGTACTAATTACTAAAACTATGTGCATTTCACTGAATTAATGGCAATAAGTTTTTTTTCTTTCTGATACTGATCTACATTTGCTAATTGTGAATTATCCTATCAGACAAAGGCCACTGCTGTTTTCAATTCTCAGTTAATACTGTCCCCACCTCTCTCCCAAGCATTTCTCTTAACGCAAGACAACATTTTTTTTTAAATGTTAAAAGTTAGATAAGGACAAATAAACTGTAGCAGTTCTGAAAATATTAAAGTGATACAGTACATCACAAACAGAACAATACTCATCAAAAAAAAAAAAAAAAATATATATATATATATATATATATATATATATATATATATCATGGCAAAAAGATCAGGGGGATGGAGTACATGCATATATAATTCTTGCTGCATTTATACAGTACATCACAGTAGTAGTTTTTAAATATGCCAATACTCAGCTGCTGTTTCCTTTACCTTTGTCATTTGTACAAACTCTTCACAAGAAAGAGGTTCATCTTCTGGCAGATCACACAGAACTGTTGTACTCATGTCATGCAATACAGCATCAATACGGAACTCTATAAGATCATTTACTCGATTTAGAAGCAGATCCAGTTCAGCTAAAAAGCAGGAAAAAATGGTCCATTAACAAAGGATGGAAAAGGAAAATGTATGTTCCATTAAACACAGGAAAGGTTACAAGTTATCTCTTATATGTTCATAGCTTAGTACTAGGCTAACTGCCCTTGCAGGCCATTTTAAGCCTAGCCAATCATCCAATATGAGAATCAAACTCTGTAGCTTCTGTTTGTAAGGTAAATACCTTAACCATTATACCAACCCCCAACTCCAACATGATAGTAACAGAAAAAATGACATCACACAGTGAAACTTCCTGAAACTTCTCAGGGATAAACATGAACAAAAAAATGCAAATAAATAAATGTATGCAAGAAAAATGGGCATACAGCTGAAAAAAAATATACACGGACATGTGCACAACAGCTCAAATGAGCAAGGCTAACACAGAAGGTCTTTGGCTAACAAAGTTTGCAGATGACTGCAAACTAGGAGCCATAATCGAAACTCCTAACGATGTGGACATACTACAAAAGGGCCTCACTGAGACAGATGCCTGGTGTCAAAGCCATGGCCTGAAGCTCAATGCCAAAAACTGTATTGTCATCCCGTTTGGTAAAAACTCTGTACCCATGAACTACCACATAGTTGGTAGTCTACTTAATGCCAAAAATGTGATAAGAGACCTTGGGACACAGGTGGACAGTAATCTCTCCTTTGATAATCACATCGCCACAGTGGTCAGGAAATCTTTCTACGTGGCTCACCACATCAGCAAAGGTTTCTCATCCAGAAAAAAAGAGGTCATTGTTCCCCTCTACTCATCACTCATTAGACCCATTATAGAGTACAACGTCCCTTTTGGTATGTACCTCACAAGACATCTCCAACAACTGGAAAGGCCGCAGAAATACCTCACAAAGAGGATTACTGGCCTCAAACAGATGCCCTACGCAGACAGTCTCAAAAAACTCCAGCTTTACTCCGTCAGATATCGCCTACCCAGAGGCGATCTCTGCTTAACATACAAAGCTATGTCAAACCCAGAGCTGTTGGACATGCTCCACTTAAAGAAATCCCAATCCCTCTAAGCTACATGCTCTAGGGCCTAAACCTTGTCACCACAATAAACAGAACATGCTGGAGGGATAGATTCCTGTCCCAGAGACTTCCCATACTCTGGAACAGACTACCTATCTATGTCAAACAGAGCTCCTCATTAGCACTCTTCAAGAAAAATCTTGATGATTGGATGGGAAATAGAAAATTCACCCCAGGGATCACTTCTGTGGCTCTGCTCAACAGGGGCACAGGAAAATTATTTTCTTGGGAGGTGAAAGCCAGGGTACACTTTTGGCTAGGCTTATATAGGTCCTAGGGCCAATAGCCTAATACCTACCTATGAACCTGTAAAAAAAATGCAAAATATTTTATTGTTGTCTAATACTTATTCTATGTTATAGCCAGTAAGTTGCATTTTAAGTAGAATGTAAACAGTGCCCCTGAAAACAAAAGAGGCATCTATATGTATCATAATGTACTAATATATCATTAAAACGGTAAGTATAATCACAGAAAAAATGAATTGGAAGCAAAGCAGCAATGAAAAAAATTTCTTTCTTGTGTCCTGAATATTATACCACATGTAAAACTAAGAAAAATAAACACAACCAAAAATTATACATTCTCATTCAATTCAGGACTTAAATGGGCATTAGTAGAGAAATATTTCCTTTTTATCTAAAACTTCTTCCATACAATATCTAATAAGTTGCATTTTGGATGGAATGTAATAAATACCCATAAAAAAGTCTTTGGGTGTACTTTAATGTGAATGACACGTTATGCTTACGTTTACAGTAAATATCACTGAAATGTCCAGGAACACCTCCCTGTGAAGCATTCATTCTTGAGGATCTGCCCTGAACCTGTCCAGATTGTCTTTCACTAGATTCTGCTCTGAAGGTATGTAAGCTGTTGGAAGAGTTAACTGATGGTGGATTGCAAAATCCCAAGCCTGAAAAGCCAGCCTGCAAAGAAGATAGGATTTCATACCTCCCTTGCCTGGTAATATACTACATGACTGTGGTAATGTCTATAAAAATTCTCATCGGGATGGGGATACAAAGGGAGTGGACAACATGGAGAACCAGAATCAGAACTCTCATCTCCTTGATGTTGAAATGATCTGCCAGTTGGTTAGGAGACCAAACCCCCTGGACCCTAACATTTTTGGAGAAAGACCTCTGAATCAAAGCATCCACGTACAGTTCCTGAGTGGGAAGAGAAAACTGAAAAGGTACGCCAAAATTCTGAGAGATCTGATGAAGCCACCAGTGGAACTTGAGCTTAAGACAAGGTAATAGAGGAATGGGAAAATCCAGTGGATGGCAATGCAGAAGCCAGACGGTTTTGAGGTACCACTGAAACTTCTTTATATGGAGTCTGACAAAAGGAACCATAGGAATATTGGATGCCATGAATCCCACAGCTTGAAGGAATTCCCTTGCTAGAAGCACTGAAAGAGGAAGAAGGGACTTAAAACAAGCTATCAAGGACAGGACCTTGGGAGGAGGCAGCACAGGCATCACTGGCACAGTCTAAATCCTGCAGCCTAGAAAAACTTGATCTTGAGAAGCAGTCAGCACAAATTTTTGTGAGCTTCAAGTTGAACCCTACACTGTGGAGAAGAAGCACTGTAATTTTGAGATCCCAAATAAAATGATGCTGGGAGAGAGCTTGAATCAAAAGATAATCTAAGTAAGGGAATATATGAATTCCCTTAAGTCTGCAGAAAGCTACCACTGGGACTTGACCATCAGGGGCTATAGAAAAACTAAAAGGCAAATTAGAGAATTGAAAATGTAAGGAAGATACAAAAATGTAAAAAAATTCCTGAAGACGGAGTGAATGGAAATGTGAAGATAAGCATCTTTCAACTCCAGAGATACCAGGAAAGCTGGAAGAAACCGCAGAGAGAGGAAAGATTGAAGATACAGCATCCTGAAGGAAGGAAATTTTAGAAAAGTGTCGAGGAAAGAAATGTACAGAATGAGCCTCTAAGACCCCTCCTTCCTAGGAACCAGAAACATCCTGGAATAAAACACTGTGCCCTTTTGAAAAGGAGGAACAGGAGAAATAGTCCCCCTGCAATGATAGATCCCGAAAAATCTGAGAAAAATGGAGCTGGCAAGAAGGACATTGAGGAAGACCTAAAACGGGAGGAAAGGACTTCCAAACCATAGAATAACCAGTTGGATAATGGAAAGCACCTAAGAGTCTGTGGCTATCTGTTGCCAATCAGGAAATGACCGTGTTAACCTGAGGGAAAGAGGAACCTGGCTGAGAAGTAGAAGTGGCTGAATGTCAAATGGAATCAGATTTGTCAGGGAAAGAAGGCTTTGAGTTTTAGAACCATAAGAAGATTTATAAAAAAAGTCTCTTGGAAGACCTTTTACTCCTAACTGGTTGTCTTGGCTGCCTTCGGACAAAGGATGATTTAGAGGGATACTTTCTCTGGAACCTAGTACCAGGAGACACAAAGGTCTGTTTCAGATCCTGCTTGACTTTCCTCTAGTCCTGTAAAGTCTTAAACAGCTCAGTTGCAGCAGGTGCAACGAGATTTAATTTTGGTTATCTAAAGGAGAATCCAGGAGCTTTGACATGATATTATCAGGGAGAGCCTGTAAGCGTCACCAAGAGTACCATCCCATTACAAACCTTGATGCAGCTGTCCTAGAACAGGCATCAACAGTATTATAACTGCATTTAATAGAATGACAAGCCAGTTGGGAAGCACTGCTAAACAAAGAAATGGCCTCAGAATCAAGAAAATCAGTCAGAATACTCACAAGCTAAAACAGAGAAGAGCCAGCACATATCACATCATAGGAGTGTGGTAGTTAATGGCCCTGATAGATAAAGTGGCAGAAGTATACACTTGTTTCCCCATACCAGTGCATAGCACTACTGACCTTGTCTGAAGGCAAACGCTTAGAAGAGGACAGCAATTTAGATGGCTTGTCAGTAGAAGGAAATCACAGCTTGGTAAGAATAAGGGTTTTTAT
Organism: Protopterus annectens; assembly: GCF_019279795.1. Lineage (NCBI taxonomy): Eukaryota > Metazoa > Chordata > Ceratodontiformes > Protopteridae > Protopterus > Protopterus annectens. Next base: position 1,195,797,846 of record NC_056731.1, on the reverse strand, counting down.
ACAAAAATCTCTGAGCTTTAGGGACTTTGTAGAACCTGTCAGACTTCTTTGAAGCAGGAGACTGTGAATCAGGGGCTTGAGAAGTCGAAGAGAAAATTTCCAACAAAGCATCCAGCACTGCTGGGAATACAGAAGGATGTGGTGAATCAATCTGCAGGAGCTCATAGTACCTCTTTTGGGCATCAGAAAGTAGTGAACAAGCCCATTTAAAATGTTCAGTCATGTACTACATACCCCCAAAGGATAATTCTTCCACTGGGGAATCTAGAGAAAAAGAATCCTCTTTCCTCAGACCTTAAGGCAAGAAGAGAATGGAACTGAGAATAGTATGCCAAGGACTCTTCACCAGAATCTGAATCTAACTTAGACTCTCTATGTCATTTGGAAAGAGTAGATGACCAAGGAACAGAAGAAGGGACAGATAAGCATTGAGGAGGCTTTAAAGCCATTAGGGCACTAAAAAGGCCCAATGTGAAATCCTTCCCCTCCTTGTCAGTATCCTTAACCACAGGAGCCATGAGTGGTCTTCTGTTTCTTTTTCAGGGGAACATCAGCCCTAACAAACCTAGGAGGCTCAGACCGCTGCCTAGATTCAATAGGAGTACCAGGGAATTCTTCACTAACCAGTATCTGTGGAATCCTCATAGGGACCCTGCAATATTATCAGCTGTGGGTCCCCATCCACATCTGCAGCAGATATAGACACAGCCTCAGTGGACATGAAAGTAGGCAACCCAATGTCAGCCTCCAACGGGCTCGTGGCAGATGGAGTGGATGCTGGCAGAAGTCATTGGGTTCATCACCCAACCTAAAGGAGACATCCAGAGGAGGCTGGACTGAAACAGATTCAATGCAAGCATTCTTAGGCTTCTTTTTAAACAGAGATGGCTGAACATCGTGGTGGATAGACTCAGCAGCCATGGTATCCTGGACCAAAAGATTCAAATGCTAATTCTCCAAGTAAACAGAAATGGCTGACAGATGGCTGAGTAGAATCTGTGGAACAAACACCTGACAAAACTCGCAATGGTGTTTGAGTGAATCAAGAAGGGCACCTATAAGACAATTAGCAATGTATATAATGCTGTCTACTGAAAATTCCTGAATGCCTTTTCCAATTTGGGTATGCAGTTTGTCAGGGTAATTCAACAGACTTAAATTTAGATATAATAACTTGCTATGGTAAAACTATAGGTTACACTACAAAGGAACATTACAACAACTGCATTCAAACATCCTGCAATATAGAACTTTATGACGTTTCACTATAACAAAATATTCATTGAACTTTACATAAAGATGACCCATTTTTGTACCTAATATGGCTAGAACATAAAACAAATCTTATCCTACCTTTTTCTGTATACATGCTTAAGTAAACGAAACAAGTATTGTATTTTAACCTTGTATGTTTGCTCTTCGTTGAATGAATAAGTAATGAAACCAAGACATACAAATATACACAGCATTCTCCATACCTAACCTTACTCATAAACATATTCCATAAAGAACACTGCTTATGTATCAGATAAACAACAACTACTGCAAAAATATGTGGCTGTCGGTATATTTTACTGTTGTTAGTACTGTCCTGCAAAATTAAAACACATACATCAAGAAATGTTCGGACTGCAAGCATAACTTCACGGGTACCTTAGTAATACATAAATACTCAAGTATATAAATTGAGAAAGTTATTGAGTCTCACTGTAAACTTGATTATAAAAGCATCATCTCACAATGTTTTTTAAGTACACAAATCTCAGCTTAAATACAAGTATGAATCCACAAACTCCTTACTTAAATACAGCTTGTAAGGCTCTAACATGAGTCAAGATAAACCTTTCTGTTTTCCAATGATTCAACACGTACCCTTAACACAACAGCCCTGCTTGAAAATATACATTTTCAGAAGAGCAGTATGCTAAATTATTTTCTTTTTTAAATCCCAAGAACTCTCATAAAAAGAAAATAAAAACTGTAAGCCTATTGGTCCCTTATCATATTTGAAAAACAGGTGAGGTGATCTATGAAAAGATGGCTGAACGTCAAGACTTTTCCACTTTTTTTCAATAAATCCTGGAATGTTTTGAATAAAGGAGGAATTCTTCCCAAGAGTTCTTGTACTATTAACAGCTGCTATGCTAGTCTCCTCTTTGGGGACAAAATCTCTATAACAGGCCACTCTGATAAAGTCATTAGAATTAATGTCTTGAGGGGGGAGAGCATCAAGACTAAGAAAAACAGTATTCATGATCTGACATAATCTAAAGAGAAGAGAAGCAGTCAGCTGTAAAAGAAAACTTTCCCCCTGCTGAAGAAGTAGGGAAAGGACTCCTCTCCTTCTGCTCATTTTTATCCAAGGTCTCCATAACCACCAATACAGGTGTACACAACTTGAAATTCTGTACTAAGCAAAATACCACAAAGGATGTCAGTCCTGATGACTATTCAGAGGATGCTATAGTAATCCCCTCTGACAGTTTCTAATAATCAATGATAAGCCAAGAGAAAGAATGATGTTCTTCTAAATGGACAAGAGAGGGCCCTAAGAAAAGGAGACATTTTTGGCTCTTCCACTGTAGAGATTTGTGGTTCAAGTTCCTCAACCTCCAATATTACTTTCAGCAAGACCAACATCTAGAATGATGTTAGTATCAACAAAGGTGTCACTTTGGTCATATATCTGACAGGCACCAATGCTGGTAGTTATTCTCTGGTCAGGTTAATAACAAACTACATATCTCTGTCAGTGGAAGTCAGTGATACAGAACTGCTAGCCTCAACAACAGGCACAGATAGTTAAGTGTTAATACCTGAGAGGGATGATGCCTTCTTTTTAAAAGATTCAGTCCTCTTCTGAATCATCTTTTTCAGATCTTGCCACTTCAACCAAGTACTTCCAGTTAAGATGTTTATTTCTATACTGACTTTACGGTAAGAATGAAGAGAATGCTTTTCATCTTCTTAAATCTGTGACCTGAACTGATTAAATCTGCCACAGATCTCAATCTGCAACAAAAAGTTCAATTCTCAAACAAAGCACACACTGTGAATGAAACTCTTTTGGGGCTATTCGCCTAACACATTCACATGTTGATGGATTTGGTTACCATCAGTAGGAAAAAGTCAAAGATGATAAAATATTTTTAATGATGAAAAACAAAAACAAACAAAAAAAAATATTCATCCATCAAAACATACTCAACTGTGCACTGAAAAACATTTTTAGCAAGCAAATGCTACAGTTTATACCATACATAGAGCACCAAGTGTTTCAGTTCTGACCTCAAATGCAACACCACCACTCATTTCCAAATGTCAGTAATGCACTGCACTGATAAGCATTTGGCAATCATGCCCCCTATCACTTAGCTCACAGGGATGCTCCTCCCTTTGCCCAACCCTAGTTACCCTACTAAAGATTTTACATTTAAATATTCCTTAAAATGCTATATCAAAGACAGCCACCTGTGAAGGCTGCCAGCCTAGCCAGATAGAATTATGTAGATAATTCTATTTCATTGTAAATATTAATGTAACCCACAGGCTAATTTTTACAAATGTAAGAAAACTAAATTCCTTCTACGTGGCACATCTCATTACTAAGGGTTTTGCATCCAGGAAGAAAGAGGTCATTGTCTCCCTCTACTCTTCCCTCACTAGGCCAGTCATGGAGTACAATGCCCCATTTGGCATGTACCTCACTAGACACCTGCAATAACTGGAGAGGTCACAAAAGTACCTCACAGAGATGATCCTAGGCCTTAAACAGCTCTCCTATATGGACAGACTAAAAAAAAACTCCAATTATTCTTTGTCTCATATCGCCTGCTTAGAGGCGATCCCTGCTTGACTTACAAAGCCATGTCTGACCCAGCTCTGTTAGAAATGCTACATCTAAAAAAATCCCAATCCCTCCGCACCACACGCTCCAGAGACCTCAACCTCATTACCAAAATCAACAGAACATGATGGAGGGACAGGTTAATAGCCCAGACACTGCCCATGCTATGGAATAGACTTCCCATACATGTCAAACAGAGCACCTCATTGGCCCTCTTCAAGAGAAATCTTGATGAGTGGGTGGGAAATAGAAAATTCACCCCGGAGATCACTCTAGTGGCTCTACTTGACAGAGGCACTGGAAACCAATGTTGGGCGGCATGATGCCAGGGTAATCTTATGGGCTAGGCTTGTAAAGGCACCATGGCCATTAGCCTAATACACACCTATGAATCTATAAATGTAAGAAAACTGTGTTATATGTTGAACTTCAAAAATGAAAAAAACAAAGTGCACGCTGCTGGAAGAAAGCTGTTAAATAAAGAATTACAACTGTGTTTGATCTGAAGCTCGTAGACAGGATGTCTGGGCTAGCAAATTCTTTCTATTGTTATTAAGACAGAGATAATTACTAGAGTTTACATGTAAAATGTCTTTTATTGCTGTGGCTTCCTGGCCAGGTGCAGCTTACAAATAAATGTAAATTTTGAGTTTCTGTTAGCCTGGGAACTAAAGGAGAAGTGATAAAAATGATGTAATGTGAAATAAGTCAGCAGTACTGGGTATTATCAATTTAAGACTTTCTCAGAGGAAAAGGATTGAACATTTTGTATCTTGTCTGGGATCTAGTAAGAACATCCATTCACCAGCACTTGCTTGCCCTGTATGTAAGTAGTATTTAGAAAAGTGATTTCTCTTAGAGTTAGATATGAATTTAGCCAGATTACTCTAGCTGTTTTCTATATTTATGTCAGACTACCCTACGATATTGTTTTTAACTCCCTGTGATTTTGAAATCTTGATTTGCACTGTGTTGAACTGATGTGATTTGTCTTGTGTTTTTATTATTTATTATTAAATATTTTTTAAACCTTTCCACTGTGGCTGTTTTGTATAGAGATAATTTAAGTTGTTAGGAGTACATTGCAAGTATTTGGTGATACTGTCCAAGCCACTCCAATAGTCTTGCTGTTTGTCACACTTAGTATTTGGATAACAGTAACATTACACAGTGAAATTGGTCAACCTTTGAGAAGGGCCTTATAGTAGCTGATAGTAGTGGTTGGTGGCAGTCGGTACTAGCTTATAGTCTGGGCAAAAATGGGGCATAGATGGATAACCTGCACCAGCCTTCCCCAGACGTGTCTGTGTGTCTGTATCTAAATCAAATCTTACAGTGTGTGTGTGTCAACTACTTGGGCAGGGACACAAAGCAGTGGTTGGACAGAGCGGGTGCTGGAGGTTTTAGCTTGACCACTAGGCTGAGATCTAGACCCTGGGGAGTCTTATTGGGGACCTGGAGAGAAAGGAAGAAACCAGCCTCAAACTGACTGTGACCTCTGTGTGCTCTTAAAGGAAATTGTACTTTACTGTGTGTGTACTTGTTATCCCCCCAATGTGCACACTCCTCACTGGTGCTAGTGGTGAGGGATTGAGGCTCCTTGATTACTGGGCCAGTGCATGGGCATCACATATAACATCACTGAGCTTCCTTACCACCTTGTAGGGTACTTCCCAAGCTGCTTGCAGCTTGTTGTGTCTGACAGGAATGAGAACCATTACCTGCTGCCCTATAGCATACTCTCTAGCTCGAGCATTCCTGTCATACCAGACATTTTTCTGTTGTTGGGCTTCTGCCAGGTTCTCCTGGGCCAAGTCCATGAGTTCCCTGAGCCCTGTCCTGAGGTTTAGGACATATGCCACAACAGACTCCTTGTGAGATTCACACTCACCTTCCCACTCAGAACAAATTAAATCTACAGGCCCCCTCACACTATACTAATACAACAATAAAAAGGGAGAAAAACATGTGGATTCCTGGGGAACCTCTCTCTAAGCTAACAGATGGGGCAAATATTTGTCACACTCCCTCTTAAACTGGTCTGCAAATGCCTGTATCATGGACTTGACTGTAGAGTTTAACCTCTCAACAAGACCATTAGTCTGGGGATGGTAGGGGGTGGTCTTCAGGTGCTTCAACCCACAGTACTTCCACAGACAAGCCAGCAGGTCTGACATGAAATTGGCACCTCTGTCAGTCAGTATTTCTTCGGGGAAACCTACCCTGCTGAAAATCTCTAACAAAGCATTTACCACCTTTTCCACCTCAATGGAGGACAAAGCCACTGTCTCAGGGTATCTTGTAGCATGATCAACTACCACTAGGATATACTTTTTCCCTGTGGAACTTGGGGTACTCAGAGGCCCCACAGTATCCATAGTTACCCTCTGAAATGGCTCCTCAATCACAGGCAAAGGCATCAAAGGAGCTCTCACCTTGTCTCCTGCCTTGCCTACCTTTTGGCACTGCTCACAGATCCTGCATTACCCTGTTACATCTCTGGAAATTCCACACCAATAGAAGTTCTACATAATCCATCTCTCTGTATGTTTTATGCCCATATGACCTGCAAAGGGAATATCATGGGCTATGGCTAGAAGCACCAAATGGTAGGCTCTAGGCACTACCAACTGCTGTATCCTCTCACCTTCCAGCCCTCCCTAAGGGGTCCACTCTCTATACAGTAACACTTTGTTCCTGTATACAGATTCCACCTTCCATTGAGAATCAGGTGCCTCACTGGCTACCTGCCTCAGGTCTTGTAATGTAGTGTCTGAGAGCTGAGCCTGTCTCAACTCTCTCTTTGTAACCCTTCCCAGCTACCTTTCCACAGGAAGTTTGGCATCCTCTGACAGTGGTGCCTCACTGTCAGCCTGGGTACTACTACTTACCCCTGCCCTTGCAGTCACTCTGTCCAAGGGAACATCAGTACCCACAAGCAGCTGTGGCTCACCTTCAGTCTCACTGCTGCAGGATAGCTCCCTCCCTGAAGTAACCACCTCACCAGTCTTGGCTGCAAGTATGCGGTCTGCCTGGGTTTCCCCAAGGCTACCAGATCCACATGCTTGTCTCAAAGCCTGACTGCATGTAACTGCATTAACAAATTGTACTGCCTCATCGAAATTCATCCCTATCACGACATCTGCAGGGATATCCTCAAACACACCTACTTGCTGGCTTCCTATTCCACCCTTTCAGTCAAGGTGAACCCTAGCCAAAGGTATTTGGAATGGGGTCCCTCCTAAAGCTCTGACTGTAATAGACTGCCCAGGCAAGTAGTGCTCCTCTGTAACCATTGCAGGCTTCACAATGGTTATGTCAGAGACTGTCTCTCTTTTACCAATGGCCTCTTTGCCATTCACTACAAAAATATAACCTCTGCAAGTAGTTTGGTACCCTTGTTGTCTCAAGACAACCTACTGTTGGCATTTTGTCCTTCCCACTTACTGGCTCCCTCACCTTTTGTTCCCCACCTTGCCTCCATGGACATCTATATGCCACATGGCCCCACTGGTTGCATTCAAAACATTAACCCTAGGTCCTGGACGTGTACCTGGACTAGTGGCTTTCCTGCTACTGGCAGATTCTGTTGGAGCAGTCTGGGCTGCCCACTATGGGTTCCTTTAGACCCATGAGCAGCACCGGGTGTCCCTTTCCTGTGCAGTGATGCCCTGCTTGCTAGGTATAGGTCTCCCTTCTTCGTCAACTCATCTGAAGTAGCACATTGTCTATCAGCTAACCAGATCCTCATGTCCTCAGGCAAAGTGCTAAGGGCTTGTTCCCTCAACAAAAAGTCTGCTAGCCCTTCAAAAGTGGTGACCTGACCACCTATGAAAATAAGTGCTTAGTTCAACAACATATTCACACGCACTTTCATCTGCCTTGCATCTATGCTCATGAAACCTTTTCCTATAAGCTTCAGGTGTTAGCTTAAAAAATTCTAGCAAACAATTCTTAACAGCAGTATAATCAAAAAAATCATGATCAGGTAGTTTAGACAGCACAGTTACAGCTTTACCATGAAGTAAGGGGGGTCAGGAACTGTACCCACAACCTCATACTGTTTACATACCTTCTCAAACGTATGAATGAAACTATCAAAATTATCCACCTCTGTAAACTGTGGAAGAAATTTACTGACCTTTTGTGCTTCTGGGGTCCAGTTACTCCCTTCCCCATTACCTCCATGACTCTGGTGAAGAGTCAGCATCTCCTTTTCATGCTGCCTTTGCCTCTCCTTATACTCAGCTTCCAGGCATAGCAGTTTCTCATTTTCCTCAGCCTGTAGACATCTCAGTTTCTCTGCTGCTTCTGTTTCCAAACGCCAGGCCTCCAACTCAAGTCTCTTTAGCTCCAGATGAATGTTCAAGTCCTCTCCAGAAAGGTTGAGCTGTCCATTCTCTGAGTGTTGTACATCTCCACAGCCAGTCTGATCATCCTCCTGGTTGCTATTCTCTGATGCAGCTGTGACCAAAGCTGCAATAATTTCTGCTTTAATCAGGTGTCCATGCATTAGTCCTTTAGCCTGGCACATCTCAGCCAACTGACTCCTTGTCAGCTTACCATACAACTCTGCTGACATGCTTGCCTGCTCTCCCTGATTAACTAAGCTAACAAAAGAAATTAAACAATTGTGATCTGAACTCTGAATATTCACTGCGTGGCTGATTTAGAGTACAAAAACACCTTCAGTGATCACTGTACACAAGCTACAGGAATTCACTATCCACACCACTGCAAGCCAATTTGTATGTGATGTGGCTAACTCACCACTATCAAACAATTAATATCTGATGTGGATATCCCACTACTGCTAACCAATTAATATGTGCCCGTGCACTGGCCCAGTAATCAGGGAGCCTCAATCCTGACCACTAGCACCAGTGAGGGGTGTGCACATTGGGGGAATAACAAGTACACACACACAGTAATGTACAATTTCCCTTAAGAGCACACAGAGATCACAGTCTGGGGCTGGTGTCTTCCTTTCTCTCCAGATCCTCAGTAAGACTCCCCACTGGCACAGATATTGGGTCCAAATCTCAGCCTAGTGGTCAAGCTAAAACCACCAGCACCCTCTCTGTCCAACCACTGCTTTGTTTCCCTGCCCAAGTAGCTGACACACACACACACACACACACACACTTTAAGATTTGATTTACATACAGACACACTGACACTCCTGGGGAAGGCTGGCACAGGTTCTCCAGCTATGCCCCCTTTCTGCCCATAATATAAGGTAGTACCAACTGCCACCAACCACTACTATAAGCTACTACAAGGCCCTTCCCAAAGGGTGACCAGTTTCACTGTGTAATATTACTGTTATCCAAATAGTAAGTGTGACAAACAGCAAGACTATTAGACTGGCTTAGACAGTGTCACCAAATACATGCCATGTACATGCAATGTACGCTAAGAGCTTAAATTATCTCTACACAAAACAGCCATAGTTGAAAGGTTTAAAAATGTTTAATAATAAATAATAAAAACACAAGACAAATCTCATCAATTGAGCACACTGCTCATCAAGAATTCAGAAATCACAGGGACTTTAAAATGATATTCTAGGACAGTTTGACATAAATATGGAAAACAGCTAGACTAATCTGGCTAAATTCATATCTAACTCTAAGAGAAATCACTGTTCTAAATACTACTTACAAGATACAAAATGCTCAATATTTCCCTCTAAGAAAGTTTTAAATTGATAATAACCAGTACCGCTGACTCATTTCACATTACATCATTTTATCACTTCTCCTTTAGTTCTCAAGCTAACAGAAACTCAAAATGTACATTTCTTTGTAAGCGGCACCTGGCCAGGAAGCCACAGCAATAAAATACACTTTTATATGTAAAATCTAGTAATTATCTCTGTCTTAATATCAACAGAAAGAATTTGCTAGCCCAGACATCCTGTCTCCAAGCTTCAGATCAAACACAGTTGTTAATTCTTTACTTAACAGCTTTTTTCCAGCAAGGTGCACTGTGGTTACATTTTTGAAGTTCAGTATATAATACAGTTTTCTTACATTCACTTTTCTTACATTTGTAAAAACAAGCCTGTGGAAATTCATATCAGATATGGTGGGAGGAAGGGCTAAGTGTTATACTATTTACCTGAATTACTCAGGTCTTAAACAGATGATACTGAGTCTGTGTTGCATAACAGCTGCACAAGGTAATATAATGAATGCCTACTCAACAGGTTATGTGCAGCAATTATCACCTGTGTCTGAGCATGCATACCTTTGCAGTAATGAAAGGCAGGCCATTATTACCTTAGCAATAAGTCAGTTACAATTTAGCACAGAGTCATTATCACTTTTCAGGTAAAACTATCTGGAGCTGTCACTGTTATTCACACAAGTACAACTCGTTACCACATTGATGAATGTTCAGGTAACACCATCAGGTGCTGTCACTGTTATTCACATCAGTACAACTCGTTATCACACTGATGAATGTTCAGGTAACACTATCAGGAGCTGTCACTGTTATTCACATAAGTACAACTCGTTATCACACTGATGAATGTTCAGGTAACACTATCAGGAGCTGTCACTGTTATTCACATCAGTACAACTCGTTATCACACTGATGAATGTTCAGGTAAAACTATCAGGAGCTGTCACTGTTATTCACATCAGTACAACTCGTTATCACACTGATGAATGTTCAGGTAACACTATCAGGAGCTGTCACTGTTATTCACATCAGTACAACTCGTTATCACATTGATGAATGTTCAGGTAAAACTATCAGGAGCTGTCACTGTTATTCACATCAGTACAACTCGTTATCACATTGATGAATGTTCAGGTAACACTATCAGGAGCTGTCACTGTTACATCAGTACAACTCGTTATCACATTGATGAATGTTCAGGTAACACTATCAGGAGCTGTCACTGTTATTCACATCAGTACAACTCGTTATCACATTGATGAATGTTCAGGTAACACTATCAGGAGCTGTCACTGTTATTCACATCAGTACAACTCGTTATCACACTGATGAATGTTCAGGTAACACTATCAGGAGCTGTCACTGTTATTCACATCAGTACAACTCGTTATCACACTGATGAATGTTCAGGTAACACTATCAGGAGCTGTCACTGTTATTCACGTCAGTACAACTCGTTATCACACTGATGAATGTTCAGGTAACACTATCAGGAGCTGTCACTGTTATTCACATCAGTACAACTCGTTATCACACTGATGAATGTTCAGGTAACACTATCAGGAGCTGTCACTGTTATTCACATCAGTACAACTCGTTATCACATTGATGAATGTTCAGGTAAAACTATCAGGAGCTGTCACTGTTATTCACATCAGTACAACTCGTTATCACATTGATGAATGTTCAGGTAACACTATCAGGAGCTGTCACTGTTACATCAGTACAACTCGTTATCACATTGATGAATGTTCAGGTAACACTATCAGGAGCTGTCACTGTTATTCACATCAGTACAACTCGTTATCACATTGATGAATGTTCAGGTAACACTATCAGGAGCTGTCACTGTTATTCACATCAGTACAACTCGTTATCACACTGATGAATGTTCAGGTAACACTATCAGGAGCTGTCACTGTTATTCACATCAGTACAACTCGTTATCACACTGATGAATGTTCAGGTAACACTATCAGGAGCTGTCACTGTTATTCACATCAGTACAACTCGTTATCACATTGATGAATGTTCAGGTAACACTATCAGGAGCTGTCACTGTTATTCACATCAGTACAACTCGTTATCACATTGATGAATGTTCAGGTAACACTATCAGGAGCTGTCACTGTTATTCACATCAGTACAACTCGTTATCACACTGATGAATGTTCAGGTAACACTATCAGAAGCTGTCACTGTTATTCACATCAGTACAACTCGTTATCACACTGATGAATGTTCAGGTAACACTATCAGGAGCTGTCACTGTTACTCACATCAGTACAACTCGTTATCACACTGATGAATGTTCAGGTAACACTATCAGGAGCTGTCACTGTTATTCACATCGGTACAACTCGTTATCACACTGATGAATGTTCAGGTAAAACTATCAGGAGCTGTCACTGTTATTCACATAAGTACAACTCGTTATCACATTGATGAATGTTCAGGTAAAACTATCAGGAGCTGTCACTGTTATTCACATCAGTACAACTCGTTATCACATTGATGAATGTTCAGGTAACACTATCAGGAGCTGTCACTGTTACATCAGTACAACTCATTATCACATGGATGAATGTTCAGGTAACACTATCAGGAGCTGTCACTGTTACATCAGTACAACTCGTTATCACACTGATAAATGTTCAGGTAACACTATCAGGAGCTGTCACTGTTATTCACATCAGTACAACTCGTTATCACACTGATGAATGTTCAGGTAACACTATCAGGAGCTGTCACTGTTATTCACATCAGTACAACTCGTTATCACACTGATGAATGTTCAGGTAACACTATCAGGAGCTGTCACTGTTACTCACATCAGTACAACTCGTTATCACACTGATGAATGTTCAGGTAACACTATCAGGAGCTGTCACTGTTACTCACATCAGTACAACTCGTTATCACACTGATGAATGTTCAGGTAACACTATCAGGAGTTGTCACTGTTACTCACATCAGTACAACTCGTTATCACACTGATGAATGTTCAGGTAACACTATCAGGAGCTGTCACTGTTATTCACATCAGTACAACTCGTTATCACACTGATGAATGTTCAGGTAACACTATCAGGAGCTGTCACTGTTATTCACATAAGTACAACTCGTTATCACATTGATGAATGTTCAGGTAACACTATCAGGAGCTGTCACTGTTATTCACATCAGTACAACTCGTTATCACACTGATGAATGTTCAGGTAACACTATCAGGAGCTGTCACTGTTATTCACATCAGTACAACTCGTTATCACATTGATGAATGTTCAGGTAAAACTATCAGGAGCTGTCACTATTACATAAGTATAACTCGTTATCACATTGATGAATGTTCAGGTAACACTATCAGGAGCTGTCACTGTTATTCACATCAGTACAACTCGTTATCACACTGATGAATGTTCAGGTAACACTATCAGGAGCTGTCACTGTTATTCACATCAGTACAACTCGTTATCACACTGATGAATGTTCAGGTAACACGATCAGGAGCTGTCACTAATTCACACAAGTACAACTCGTTATCACACTGATGAAAGTTCAGGTAACACTATCAAGAGCTGTCACTGTTATTCACATCAGTACAACTCGTTATCACACTGATGAATGTTCAGGTAACACTATCAGGAGCTGTCACTGTTACTCACATCAGTACAACTCGTTATCACATTGATGAATGCACAAGCCAGATTGTGTTTTTTCTCTGCTTGCAGTCATTGCAAGACACCCCCCTCATTCGTCATCAACTACCTACCCTCTGAAACCGCTTATTTTATTTATACACATATATATATATATATAGATATATATGTGTGTGTGTGTGTGTGTGTAAACCCACAAAGCAAGAAGGCGAGCTAAAATGCTGTAACTCATCCGTCCAAGAACTTGACGAGTCACCTGCAGTATGTCTCTGACATGGTATGCAAACAGAAATATCCTCATGCTCAAAATGGAAGTAAAGCTCTCTAGTATTAGCAGGGGACATAGGACTGAAAAGTCATAAAACAGGTCTTTATGATCATGAATCTGTTTAATTTACCGAACTGTAAAATATGCCTCCAAGTATATATATACACTTGTGTGTATGTATGTGTGTGTATATATCACACACGTACGTGTTTGTGTGTGTGTATATATATCTTGCCAGACTGACTACTTCACTATGGTGTAAAGATTTCTGTTTTAATTTTACTTAATTGGACATTTCTTAAACATTGTTTGGTGCATGTACAAACATTACCTTATTGATTAAAGCACAGTTCCTTTCCTTCTGTTTATCTGTATTTTCACGAGTAACATACAGATGCAAGTATCCATTTTATTAATGTAGTTCATATCTTTGTGAATTAATGTAACTGAACCACATACAGTTGAATGTCTCAAACAATCACTACATAGTGCCTGTTGTGTTGCTTTGCAGCTACCTCTGGGCAGGTGGGTAACATTATATTGTTCTATACCATTGTGTTTTTCAGCTTTGCGTTCACCCATCACACCCCTCAATGAAGATGCCATCTGCTAAGATGTCAACCAACATTTACTTTGGCGAGAATACTGATTCTGACAGTAATACCAGTGGGTCCAAAATGGAATTGGAACTTGATTCACAACGTAAGGCAAACCAGAGTGAGGATGACTATTATGATGCCGATGATCATATTCCACTGGCACGTCTGCATGAGAAGGCCATCACTGCTGATAAAGATGATGCCCCTGTCCCAGCGATTCCTGACAGACCCCTACACTCTACCCCCGACCTCACCACTCTTGATGAAACTGACCACAACAGTGAGAATGACATGCCACTAGCCCAGCTAAGGTATGATGGCACACACAATAGTGGTCATCATCTTGAATCAGCTTTTGACACAGATGAATTGCCTCTGAGTTACGGCAAGGACATGGCCTGACCAGACCTTTGCAGTCCTCCATCGCCCAGGCCAGGCCTAGTGCTGAAGAGGAAGTGGATATGCTTCCTAATATACATGCGCTCAGGCGTAGTCCACAGCAGGTTGATTCGGATGGAGAAAGTCCACTGGATCTGAGCCAAAGTAGCTCCTTGTAAAGCAAGGATCTGAGTGTGTCGCAGCATGGAATGTGTGCGAGTACTCCACTCAGCAGTCAGTACAAACCAGTGGGTAATGTAACTGATCACAGGGTACCATCTCTTAACCACCCCATAGTTTCTGTTCAAAACTGTGGGAGGCTAATGAAAAAGACACAGCGATCATGCCCACCATGAAACGTATCGTGGGAGAAACGCCTAACACCAGTTCACATAGATGACTTTGTGTGTCCGGTCGGCCCAGTCACCAACCTGGACTCAGACAGCACAGAGATGGACTTTCTCAATTTGATGTTTCCAGAGGAACTGTACTCACTTATTGCTGATGAAACTAACCGCTATGCTGCACAGAGGCAGGCTGCAGCAGGCAAGGTTGATAAGCGGTGGAGTCCTGTTTGTCCTGGAGACATACGCACATTTCTAGGTGTCAGAATATACATGTCTATTGTACATGTTCCAGAATACAGGCAGTACTGGAAAACACACCATGTGTATGGTAATTTCCCAATAGCTAAGTACATGACCCAGGAGAGGTTTGAAAAAATTCAGCAGTATTTTCACTGCAATGACAAAAACCTCAGATGACCACAGGGCTGTTTGGGTCATGACAAGCTCCATCATATACAAGCTCCTTGTGGTCCTGCAGAGTGGTCCTAGCTACAGAGAACTCAGAAAAGCGACTACTTTCTGGATTTAAGAATCTTTGCTGTTTTTTTACTTGAAATAGCTTCTCTAGCTTACCCTAAACAAGCTTAAACTGTTTTTTTTAGCTGTTTGCTGCATTATTTTAATATCTGCACTTAAAGTTACATTTTAGTCGAATTTGATCAAAAGTTTGTTTAATTTAACTGTTGAGGCTGCCCACTAAAGTGTGCTAGCCTGTGTAACTGATTTATTACTGTTTCTGCATGTTCTGTGTGTTTCTATCTAAAAACAAACAAAAAAATCCTTGTTTTCCCGCCTCTCCTCGACTAGTTTAGACCAGTTTACAGGCATTGCTGTATTCTGGGCTGTGGTGTAATTCCTGTGTTGTCCATTACCTTACTTGGATAGAAGGAAGTTTCTTTGCTCACCAGTGGGAGTGGGGAGCCTTGAGCAGCCTACCTGTCCCTGTAGGAAGTGACCTCAGCACAAGAGCTGTAGTAATTGGTTGTTTTGAACCATTTCTAGCTCTTTTGAAGTTCCCCGTTTAAAATCCGCCTCTGGGCATTTTTTTCTGGCTATACTACTCAGACAAGCTCCTCGTGGTCCTAGCTACAGAGAACTCAGAAAAGCGACTACTATCTGGATTTAAGTATCTTTGCTGTTTTTTTTACTTGAAATAGCTTCTCTAGCTTACCCTAAACAAGCTTAAACTGTTTTTTAGCTGTTTGCTGCATTATTTTACTATCTGCACTTAAAGTTACATTTTAGTCGAATTTGATCGAAAGTTTGTTTGTTTAATTTAACTGTTGAGGCTGCCCACTAAAGTGTGCTAGCCTGTGTAACTGATTTATTACTGTTTCTGCATTTTCTGTGTGTTTCTATGTAAAAACAAAAAAATAATCCTTGTTTTCCCGCCTCTCCTCGACTAGTTTAGACCAGTTTACAGGCATTGCTGTATTCTGGGCTGTGGTGTAGTTCCTGTGTTGTCCATTACCTTACTTGGATAGAAGGAAGTTTCTTTGCTTACCAGTGGGAGTGGGGAGCCTTGAGCAGCCTACCTGTCCCTGTAGGAAGTGACCTCAGCACAAGAGCTGTAGTAATTGGTTGTTTTGGACCATTTCTAGCTCTTTTGAAGTTCCCTGTTTAAAATCCACCTCTGGGCATTTTTTTCTGGTATACTACTCAACAAGCTCCTCGTGGTCCTGCAGAGTGGTCCTAGCTACAGAGAACTCAGAAAAGCGACTACTTTCTGGATTTAAGTATCTTTGCTGCTTTTTTACTTGAAATAGCTTCTCTAGCTTACCCTAAACAACTGTTTTTTTAGCTGTTTGCTGCATTATTTTAATATCTGCACTTAAAGTTACATTTTAGTTGAATTTGATCAAAAGTTTGTTTGTTTAATTTAACTGTTGAGGCTGCCCACTAAAGTGTGCTAGCCTGTGTAACTGATTTATTACTGTTTCTGCATTTTCTGTGTGTTTCTATCTAAAAACAAAAAAATAATCCTTGTTTTCCCGCCTCTCCTCGACTAGTTTAGACCAGTTTACAGGCATTGCTGTATTCTGGGCTGTGGTGTAGTTCCTGTGCTGTCCATTACCTTACTTGGATAGAAGGAAGTTTCTTTGCTCACCAGTGGGAGTGGGGAGCCTTGAGCAGCCTACCTGTCCCTGTAGGAAGTGACCTCAGCACAAGAGCTGTAGTAATTGGTTGTTTTGGACCATTTCTAGCTCTTTTAAAGTTCCCTGTTTATAATCCGCGTTTGCACGGCTTTGTGCGTTTGTGCACATAGCGTAGCGCCGGTTAAACTTCTTCTGGCTCCGCCAAGTCTGGTCTTCAAATTTTCCCTTAAGGAAGCTCTACTCTTAGTATAATCAGACTACTCGCTATATTATAAGCCTAGCACTTGTTCTCAAAACTTCTCTACTAAGTAAGCACTCTCGTACTAAGTAAGCACTACATCCACCTACCACCCCTGTGAATATCCACTTCCCTTAAAGGCACAGCACTCCCTTATACTGTTCTAGCATGTCAAGTGGTAGATTACTGGCGTCCTCTCCAGTTCAGCTGGTTAATCTGGGTATTTTGAGACAATGCTACAATTGTCTCATGTACACAGACAACCCTCTCCTCCTCCCAACAAACACAAATACATGTGAGATGCAACTATATAGCCAAACTGGGGGCTGAACTCTCTCAACTCAGGGCTGGCATGACCAGACAGGAGGAGATGGTAACCACACACACAACAAACCCAGTCCCACATAGACCTACCACAACTGCAAACCAAACAAATAAAAACACAAAGACATACTCGGAGGCTCTAATAAAAAACTTACCAAAACAACAGAGGCTCCCAAAGCAGACATCCAAAAATCCACCACCTCAAAACAAAACACATGCAACACATACTTCAATAAATCAGTGTGTCAATCAATCACAGCCCTTAAGGCCAAACACCATGCCTGATGCACTAGTAATAGGTGACTCTATAGTCAGATACACTGATGTCCCGCTTACCAGGCTGAACAAGGAGAGGGTGACTGTGAGCTGCCTATTCAGAGCTAGGATCTGCCACATAACACACGCACTCAGGTCACTCCAAAGCAAGTACAAATATGACTCCGTCATTGTCCATGCTGGCGTGAATTACCTGAGACGTACCTCCCTGGACTACATGAAAAGAGACATAGAGGAGCCCTCTGATTATGTAGCCCAGGCTGGTATGACCCTGACCCTGAGCAGCATCTTGCCCTCACCAAGAATGATGCAACAATACAAAGACAAGATGATCAGCTTTAATAATTGGCTCAAGTACTGGTGTCATTCTAAGGGGATCCAATGTCTGTCTGTCTGCCTGGGATGACACGTTGGACAAGCCACGCTGCTTTGCAAAGGACGGCTTGCACCTGTCACCACTGGGCTTCCGGATATTGGCTAAGGCTCTTGCCACCCCCATAGTGCCTTTTTTAGGCAAGGCTCAAAAGACAAACCCACCTCCTTAGAAAACAAAAATGGAAAAAAACTAAGGGTAATGCTGCTCAACGCCAGAAGTCTAAATCTCAAGATGCAGGCACTTGATGCACTCCTCAGTATGGAGAACATCGACGTCTGTGCAGTAACTGAAACCTGGTTCAAGACTCCTGAGAGCACCCCAGCGCTACCAGGCTATACCTCGTATCATGCTTTTCGTCCCCAAAACCCGGGCCGAACCACAAAGGGAGGGGGAGTGTCCATATTCATCAAGGACACCCACACCTCCAGGTTAGTAGCAACACATGAAGCATCGGAGACCATACAGGTGCAACTAACCATAGGCAAAACTGCTATGCAACTGGTAGCATGTTACAGACCACCCTCCCAATCTCAGGAACCCCACTCAGCCTTCCTGAAGACATTGGAGGATATGAATGTATCACAAAATACCATCATACTGGGAGACATAGACTGGGTACATTATTCAAGCCCTAACACCCTAGCCCAGAGGTTCTTGGAATTCATAAATTCAAATGCACTGGAACAACTAGTCACCTCTCCCACTAGGGGAGATAATATACTAGACCTGATCATCACAAACATGGGGACAAAATGCTCCACACACTGGAGGTATACCCCTCACTAGTGAGATCTGACCACAAACTAATCACCCTGGATATACATATCCCACCTCCACCCCCAGCACAAAAGACCACAGTGAAAAACTTCACTCTTCTTAAGACTGAGATGGTATCCTTTTAAGCCCACTGGGCCAGTGGATACCACATCCCACAATGCCGAATCCTTCACAAATGCTTTCTATGGACATCTCCAAGAATGCATGGATCATGCAATCCCAAATAAATCCAAGTCCCTCTCCACCAAAGGCAAGCATCCTGTCTGGTGGACCTCAGCCATTAACAAATTGTATAACAAAAGAAGGAAGCTACTGCACGACAGAGCAAAATCCCATAAATGGAAGACATCTCTGATCAACACTAGCAGAAAACTACATTCTCTCATAAAAACATCCAAGGCCAACTTTGAGAGAAAAATCGCTAAGGACACTAAAGATAACCACAAAGCCTTCTTCAGCTATGCTAGAAACCTGGGCGGAAACCCTCAGATATGCTCAGAGTTAGTTCACAACAACAAAAAATACACTGAACCCACAGATATTGCCAACATTCTGGCTGACAGGTTCAGTGCAAATTTATCCCCTCCCTCACCCCCAAAAGAAGAAATACTTATCCCAGCTGAATGTAATCTCCCTGTCATCTCAGATGGCCAAGTGAGAGCCGCCCTCAGCAAAGCTAAAAACACAGCATCAATGGGACCTGACGGTATCCCAGGCTGCGTGATACGTGAACTCCAAGAGGAGCTAAACCCGCACATAAAAATGCTATTTAACCTTAGCCTTACTACAGGATATGTACCTGAACACTGGCGTACAGCAACAGTGGTCGCACTCCACAAAGGGGGTACCTCTACAGACCCTGGGAACTACCGCCCCATAAGCTTAACCAGCCTGGTCTGCAAAGCTATGGAAAGAATCATTATGGAACTCAAACAGAGACATTGGGGACCTACAGACACTTGACCCCACCCGGTTCGGCTTTGTAAAGGGCAGATCCTGCCTTTTGAACCTGGTTGACTTTTTCGAAACAGTCACTAGAGCCGTTGATGAGGGCAAATCAGTCCATACAGCCTACCTGGACTTGGCTAAGGCCTCCAACACAATACCCCACTCAGGCATCATAGATAAGCTCAACAGCTTAAACGTAAACCCTTATGTCACTAGATGGGATGCAAACTGGCTAAAGGACAGAACCCATAAAGTTAAAATCGCTGGAGCAATGTCAGACTCAAAGCCAGTCACAAGTGGTGTTCCACAGGGATCTGTCCTGGGACCCCTCTTGTTCGGCATTTATTTCTCAGATGTTAAAGCAAACATGGGAGGGTTGTGGCTGACAAAGTTCGCAGATGACTGCAAACTAGGCGCCATAGTCGATATACCAGCAGACACATACATCCTACAAAAAGGCCTCACAGAAATGGACAACTAGTGCCGGAGTCATGGCCTTAAACTAAATGCCAAAAAATGTACAGTCATCCCCTTTGGGAAAAACAAAGTACCCACAAATTATCACATAGACAGCAACCCACTGAGTACGGAAAAAGTAATCAGAGACCTAGGGACCCAAGTCAACAGCGACCTCTCATTTGACACCCACGTTGCCAAAGTGGTTAGAAAAACATTCTACCTTGCACACCTTATCATGAAGGGATTCACATCCAGATCCAAGGATGCCATTGTACCCCTATACTCCTCCCTCATCAGACCCATGATTGAGTACAATGCCCCATTTGGTATGTATCTCACCCGGCATTTGCAATAACTGGAGAGACCACAAAAGTACCTCACCAAGAGGATCAAGGGTCTCCAACATATGTCTTATTCTGCCAGACTAAAGAAACTCCAGCTCTATTCAGTAGCATACCGCCTGCTCAGAGGTGATCTCTGCCTGACGTACAAGGCCATGTCCAATCAGGAACTGATGGACATGCTCCACCTCAAAAAATCCAAATCCATCAGAACCATGAGAGCTAAAGACTTAAACCTCAGCACAAGTATGAATAGGTCATGCTGGAGGGATAGATTCATAACCCAGAGGCTTCCCATGCTCTGGAACAAGATCCCAGTTCATGTTAGGCAGAGCCCCTCACTGACTCTCTTCAAGAGAAATCTTGATGAGTGGATGAGAGATCGTAAGTTTACCCCAGGGGTCACATCTGTGTCACTACTAGACAGGGGCACAGTAAACTAATTCTGTTATATAAGGGGACCTTCACTGTGTCACTACTAGACAGAGGCACAGTATTCTAAATCTATTCTGTGCATTTTTGTACCATTTCATGGGGTGGTGAAAGCCACATCACTATGGCTAGGCTTACAAATGCCCCAGGGCAGATAGCCTAGTACTAAACTATGACTACTGGATGCTGTATTTCATGCATGTCGGACACAGTATAATGTGCATCGTGAGGTGGCAGTAGATGAAGCCATGGTTGGCTTCCGTGGACGTCTGACATTTAGACAGTTTATGTCTGGCAAGCCGGAGAGGTATGGCATTAAGCAATGGGTGCTGGCTGACTCACATAATGGTTATGTGCATGAATTCCAGGTATACACTGGAAAGGCAGAACAGTCCACAGAGGTTAGACTAGCACACCGAGTTGTGGTCGACCTAACATGGGGGCTGATTGGAAAGAAGCATCACATTTACTTTGACAACTTCTTCTCCTCTGTCCCTCTGGCACAGCAACTGCTGCAAGACGGTCTGTACTGCTGTGGAACCAGGAGTACCAATAGATCTGGATGGCCTGTAACGTTCAACCAACAGGCCATTGGTAAAGCACCTCGAGGGTTCTACAAGCAGTTGCAAAGTGGGACCATTGCTTGCAACTGAATGGAAGGATAGCAACCCACTATTTCTGCTGTCAACTAATAGTAACCCAAAATTGGCAGTCGACAGCATGATGGAACAAAAGCTGCAGTGCCATGTCCACCAGTTGTAAACCTGTACAACACGTACATGAATGGGGGTGGACCGAGCAGATCAGCTCAGGACACAGTATCCAACTGCTCAAAAGGCAAAGAAAATGGTAGCTGTACTTGTTCTGGTTCCTATGGGATGTGGCCATAGTGAATGCTTACATTTTATTCCGTGAGAGTGCCAGCCACCGGCAGCTTTCACATTCTGACCATATTATTACAGCAAGCCAGTTACAGTTTAGAAGAAACCTAGTCATGCACCTCCTGGCCACCTACAAGAAAAGGAAAAGATGCATTGAGATTACCCTCCCATTGCCCATGACGTGATTTGAACAAGGCTCACACTTTCCAGTGAAATGGCGGAAGTAATGATGCAAACACTGTGCCAGCAAGGGTAAACGTGCTGAACCATCATGGGGATGCCCGACCTGCAAGATTAACCTATGCATGGAATGCTTTGTCGAGTACCATGGCAGACTAGCAGACTGCTGACAGCAGTAAGATGTGCAGTGCACACTGTACAACAAAGTTGTGGCCAGGCTGTTGGGTGCATCGTGTGTTATATACCACTGTGATGCAATGTTTGCCTCCGGGAAAGGACACATGCAAAAAGACAAGGGTCAGTCTTGGGACACTTCAGATAACCACCAGCTGGAGCCCCATGCCGGTCCTTGTCATATTAGTGGAGCAGTGGTCCTTACCCTGCCTTTTCTCTTTACATGTGCCCTTTCTGTGCCCCCTTGTCAGTCTCCACTCATGCAGTATTTCAGGTAAGGTAAGACTGTATCTTCTGCTGTTCTGGGAATCACTGCAAAGGCAGCAGCCCAAACCCTAAGCTGTCCCATCTCAGAATGTTGTGCTGGTGGATGCACACAGGGGGGCATACCCAGCCAACATGGATCTTATGATCCACCTGGATCGCAGTTGGGAACTTGGAGACTGTTCAGCTGTCCCATAGTGCTGCTCTCCTAGGTAAGCATGGCCTTGGGGGTGCCACTGTGATGCAGTGTTTCCACCTGGGAAAGGACACATGCAAAAAGACAGAGTCTGGGTCTTTTCACATGTTGTCTTGGTGTAGCTCTCCACTCAGTCCCCCTCCCTTCAGGTGTGGTCAATGTATGTAGGTGAGGGTAGTAAATGTATGAAGATGAGGGCAGCAATTAGTGAGTTACTCCAGTCCCTCATCCCTTAGGTCCATTACTGAATGGGCACATGTAAACAGGTAAGGCAGACTGCTGACACTGAAGGAGGTCGTGAGACAATAGTGGTATCAGCAGTCCGAGTGGGCAGCCAGCACAGCTATGGGACACTTCAGATAACCAACATCTGGAGCCCCATGCCTGTCCTTGGCATATTAGTGGAGCGGCAGTCCTTACCCTGCTTTTTCTCTTTACGTGTGCCCATTCTGTGCCCCCTTGTCAGTCATTGTGTAAATTTGATGTTTTCATGGGTAGTAGGTATGTAGGTCTGAAGTGTCATCACCACTTATGTACCTAATGCAAAGAATACTGCCCCTATGGATAAGATGGAAGATTTGGATGGGCTAACCAGGTAATGCATATGATATTCATATATATGTAGTCTTCCAATAAATCGGTCAAATATCAGTAGTAATCTGTTTGCATTTTTTTTCCTCTGCATGTTTGTCCACTTTCTGACACTCACATGGCTCCATGACCCGGAGAATGACATGTGAGTGTGTGGGTATGTGGCCATTCCTACATTTACTGGGCTGCCAGCCATGCCTCTGAAACTGAACACCGGTACAACATGAGCTTCCCCACATCCAGTGTGAAGGTATACTGGATTGCAAGAAAAGGTATGCACTGGAAGAGAAGTGTTCCATCTACCCTGAGTCTGACATTTTTGTGCTGCAGAGTAGAGAGAATGTCATCAGTCAACCACTTGGCTATGGTTTCAAATCACAGAAATTTTTGAAGACCTGAAGTCTTGGTGGCCATGTTGTCATTTTCTGTGGTCTGATATAATTCCTCGACAGATATGGAAAACAGCAAATAGTCAACGGGCAGCTCACAAGGCCAGACATTTACAGAATGGGTTCATGCATGGCTTGATGCACAGGGTCGGTGGATCTACAATCTGCCATAACAGCATCACCGTGGAAGATGTTCATCTGTTCAGAGGGGGTGGCATTCACCTAACTGAGGAGGGCATTGCGTTGTTCTTGACCGACCTCCACAATGGTGTGAGGAGAATTATGCAGGATTGCCAACATGCAGCTTGTGAGAAGAATGGAAAACACCCATGACCAAGTAGGACCAGTATAGTAAGTAAAACACTATTATGAAATGTGTTGTGTAAAATATATTTCTCTGAGTTTGGCAAATAACTGTGGTAAGGAGCTGGTGAGGATGCTGAGAAAGAACTGTTTTAGGAGAGTTCTACCATGTACAATGTAATATGTCAATGACCATCTTGCAATACTTCATTTTTTTTAGTCTGCTTTTATTAGGCATGTCTAGAGTTAGATGACAGGAAGGGCTTACTAATACAGAAATTGATCCCTTAGGTCCATTGCTGAATGGACACGTAAAGAGAAAAGGCATAGGTAAAGCAGACTGCTGACACAGGAGGAGGTTGTGAGACTGCAGTGTTATCGGCTGTCTGAGTGGGTAGCCAGCACAGCTATCAGACCGATGAGATGGCCTTGCCTACCTCTGTTCCATGCCTGTCCTGGGTTCGTTAGGAGTGGTTGTCCTTACCTTGCTTTTTCTCACTACATGTTCCCATTCAGCAGTATGTTGGCTACACCAAGACTGTGTATATTCACAATCATGTGTCTACATGGAAAAACAACTGCTTCTGAATGCTGTACACATGCACATATATTAGTTTTGTTATGACTTAGGTTATGGAAATTTATGATTTTTTCATATTTTAGTAAATAACTTTGCAAGGGAGCATGTCAGTGTACCAAGTAATACCTCATTTTGAAGACAGTATTGATAATTCCAACATGGTAAACAAATTGCCTGTATGTTGCACACATGTGCAGATATCAAAGTTTGTTTCGGATTTGGGTTATGGAAGTTATGATTTTTTTTTCATATTTTGGTAAATAACTTTGCAAGGGAGCATCTGAATGTGCTAAGTAATACCCCATTTTGAAAACAGTATTGATAGTTCTAACATGGCAAAAGAATGGAGCCTGCATGTTGTACTCATGTGCAGATATCAAAGTTTGTTTCGGACTTAGGTTATGGAAATTATTAATCTTTTTCATATTTTGGTAGATAACTTTGTAAGGGAGCATCTGAATGTGCCAAGTAATACCTCATTTTGAAGACAGTATTGATCGTTCCAACAAGGTAAACAAATTGCCTGTATGTTGCACACGTGTGCAGATATCAAAGTTTGTTTCAGACTTAGGTTATGGAAATTATGATTTTTTTTCATATTTTGGTAAATAACTTTATAAGGGAGCATCTGAATGTGCCAAGTAATACCTCATTTTGAAGACATTATTGCTGGCTCCAACATGGTACAAGAATTGTGCCTGTATGTGGGACACGTGCAGATATCAAAGTTTGTTTTGGACTTAGGTTATGGAAACTATGATTTTTTTTTCATATTTTGGTAAATAACTTTGCAAGGGAGCGTCTGAATGTGCTAAGTAATACCTCATTTTGAAAACAGTATTGATAGTTCTAACATGGCAAAAGAATGGTGCCTGTAGTACTCATGTGCAGATATCAAAATTTGTTTCTTAGTTAGGTTATGGAAATAATTTTTTTTCATATTTTGGTAGATAGCTTTGTATGGGAGCATCTGAATGTGCCAAGTAATACCTCATTTTGAAGACAGTATTGCTGGTTCCAACATGGTAAAATAATTGTGCCTGTATGTTGGACACGTGCAGATATCAAAGTTTGTTTGGAATTAGGTTATGGAAACTATTCTTTTTTTCATATTTTGGTAAAAAACTTTGCAAGGGAGCATGTCAGTGTGCCAAGTAATACCTCATTTTGAAGACAGTGTTACTCCTTACAACATGGTAAAAGAACTGTGTCTGTGCACTGTACACATGCACAGATATCACAGTTTGTTTAGTTTTGTACACTTATGAAAATTATACATTTACAATACTTCTCATTATTATGCCCATATCTTTGCAAGGGAGCATGGTGATCACACAAATGATGCATCATTTTGAAGCTGACATCCAGATGCACAACTTCTACACTGATATGTAGGCTCTGTCTGTTACAGGTGATAAGATATGTTTTGTTTATCAATTATGAGAAATAATATATTAATCATATTTCTGTGAATATCTCAAGAAAGGAGCATCCCACAGTAATGGTTAAGGTATCATTTTAAAGCTGACATTCATATTAACAAATTAAATTCAAACTGTATGGGTCTGCATGGTACATTGACCAAGATTATTGTGCTTTGCTTTTCCAAAAAAGTAAAAAATATACACAATATTAGCCTTCCTTGCCAAATATTTAATAATGACTTTGATATGCCTATCAACATTTACACTGTTGGAAAGGTCAGTGTCTGCCGAACAACTTTTGCATTTACATTTTTTAGTCTAGCTCTTATAGTTAAATAGTTATGAACATTTGTTTTCTGTATGGTATTACAAATGGATTTTCTGAAAAGGAGCTCAGGCTGCACTGTTGATCCTATGGTGGAATTAAGCAGGCAGCTATGAGTTAATGGACATTTCAGAGATCACTTTTGGCAGAAATGATGGATTAGTTCTCAGAGACACTATCTCTATGAATAATCAAGTATGGACTCTTGATACATAAAGCTTGAAGCTCAGAAACACGTCTGGCAAAAGTAATGGTGACCAAAAACAAGGTTTTCCATGACAAATGCTTGAGCTAGTTCAAAAGGTAGCATTGTCAGAGCTTGTAGAATTAATGATAAATCCCATGGTTGAACAGGTTCTCTAAAAGGTGGCTTCAGATGATTCACACCTTTTATGAAGGTCTTGCACAATTTGTGGGACATGAGAGGCATCTTGGACACCCTCATGAAAATTAGAAATTGCAGCGAAATGAACTCTAATGGTAGAGGCCGACAGACCCGATTGGAAAAGGTCGGCCAGATAGTCTAGTATTATCGACACTCGTGCTGAGAAGGGCTCTACTTGTTTATCTTTCAACCAACAGGTAAATCTTTTCCACTTGCTCAGATAAGTAATTCTAGTGGAAGACTTATGAGATGCAATGAGAATGTCATGTACTGGTAAAGAAAGATCATTCTGCCTAGCAATCAAGGTAATTGGAGTAGCCAAGCTGTGAGCTTTAGGCTGTTCAAGTTGGGATGAACCAGGTTCTGTGGATGTGAGATCAACTCCGGGGGTTGGATGGAGAATCCATGGTCGATCTAGTAGGTGAGGCCAAAGGAAGGGGAACCAAATCTGTCAAGGCCAATATGGTGCTATGAGGATCACCTTGCTTTTCAACCGACGGGCTTTCTTCAGAAACTAGGGAATAAGGGGAAAGGGTGGGAATGCATAAAGAAGACCCGAGGGCCAAGCATGGACTAGAGTGTCCCTGGGTGACTGTCCCAGAGGGGGAATCAGGGCAAAGTAGTTGCTGCATATGTAGTTGGTCGGGGATGCAGAGGTCGCAGCAAGGACGGCCCAGCGGTGGACGATCTCTGGCGCTATTCAAGGGATTCAGGGACCACTCGTGAGGTTGAAGAGTGTACCTGCTGAGTCTGTCTGCTATCATGTTGGAACTCCCAGGAATGTGAGTTGCTAGAAGAAAAAGTACAGTTTTGTACCTACCATAAATGTAGATGTTCGAAGATCCACATTGCTGCAGTCCTTACATATGGGTAGTCCGCTGTCCTCGGTCGGCCCGAATACCAAAGTATTAGGCTGACGTCGGTCATGGGCGCTCAGATCTGACATCAGAGCGTCAGGGTATAAAAGTGCAAGACCGACGTCATATCCTCAGTCTTTTCTTGCCCCAGATGTCAGAAGGCCCTAAAAAGAAAGACCACAGCCCAAAAACAGGATACCTCCCCAAAAACATGCCCAACAACCACCATCACCCAAACATAAAGCCATGCCAAACTACAGAGGGGAAGGAGGGAGGGTAAATTGGACTGCAGCAATGTGGATCTTCGAACATCTACATTTATGGTAGGTACAAAACTGTACTATGTTCTTCATCTCACATTGCTGCAGTCCTTACATATGGGTAGAATCCCAAAGCAGAGGTAAAGGGAGGATGGCAAAATCATAAAGCATTAGGGGCTGCTAAAATGCCCTGTAATATTGCAGTGGCAAATCCAGCCCTAGACTTAGAATAAAGAGGAAGGTTGTAATGTTTAGAAAAAGTGTGAACTGAACTCCAAGTGGCTGCTTCCAAAATATCTTTTGTAGCTACCCCCCTTAGAAAGGCAGTAGAAGTGGCAGTAGCTCTAGTGGAGTGAGGTCTGATTCCAGCTGGAATCTCCTTACCATGATGGGAATAACAGAAAGAAATACAAAAACCAATCCATTTAGAAATAGTTTGTTTTGAAACAGGTTTTCCCTGAGAACCCAAAGCAAAAGAAACAAACAACTGCTGAGACTGCCTGAACCCCTTGGTTCTGCTCAAATAATAACGCAACTGCCTGTGAATATCCAAAGTATGCAAAATCTTCTCCCCTTTATTTTGGGGGTTTGCATAAAAAGTAGGCAAATGAATAGTTTGGTTCAAGGCCACACTAGAAACCACTTTAGGCATAAAGGAAGGATTAGTACGCAAAGATACCCTATCCTTATGAAAAATCAGGAAAGGTTCCACTGCCATAAGGGCCTGTAATTCAGAAACCCTTCTTGCAGAGGTAATGGCCAACAAAAAAGCAGTCTTCCATGATAAATACTTTAACTCGGCAGTAGCTGCAGGCTCAAAAGGTTGTAGAGTAAGTTTTTCCAACACAAAATTGAGATCCCAAGCAGGAGTAGGAGCTCTACGTGGGGGTCTTATGTTCTTTGCCCCTCTAAGGAATTGCTTAAACAAAGGATGAGAAAATAAAGGAGGGTCACAGTTATAGTGAGCAGAAATGGCTGCAGCATGAACCTTAATCGAGGAGAAAGACAAACCCTTGTCCAATAACTCAGTAAGATATTGAAGAGAAACACTTAAATTAGGCTTGGAAACATCAAAATCCTTCGCTTTGCTCCAAATAAAAAATCTCCTCCATTTATCAGCGTACACTTTCCTTGTACTAGGCCTTCTGGCCTCCAAAATAACATTCAAAACTTGTTGTGGAAGCTGAGACCCTCCAGGGTCTAAAACAGAATATGCCAGGCTGTTAGATGCAGAGACTGAATCTTGACATTGAGGAAGTGATTGCCTTCCTGAGACAAAAGATGCGGAATCAAAGGCAGAGGCCATGGAGGCTCCCGTACTAAACTCCTCAGTAGAGGGTACCAATGCTGTCGAGGCCAATCTGGCGCTATCAGAATCATGAATGGCTTGTTTTTTCTGGCCTTCAAGAGTACCTTGGGAATGAGAGGCAGAGGTGGAAAGGCATAGACATGAAGATTGTTCCAGCTGAATGAAAGAGCATCCACCTTCCAAGCTGTGGGATGAAACATTTTTTTGTGCAAAACCTTGGCAACTGGTAATTTAGTGGAGAAGCGAACAGATCTATGTCTGGAGTTCCCCATAACACTGTCAACTTTTGAAATACATGAGGATCCAGTTTCCACTCATGAGGATCCACTATTTGTCTGCTCAACACATCTGCTAAGGAGTTCTGTGCTCCTGGTAGGAACCTTGCCTGAAGAGTGAGGTGTAAACTGAGAGCAGTCTCCCACAAAATGATCGCTTGCCTGCAAAGAGGGTACGAATGGGTTCCCCCTTGCTTGTTGATGTACCACATGACAGTAGTGTTGTCTGTTTGAATCAACACCTGCCCTGGGTGAAGTAAATCCTTGAAAGCCATCAATGCAAATTGGACTGCTAACATCTCCTTCAAGTTGATATGTAAATGTTGAAGTCTGACAGGCCACGTGTCTTGCACCCATTTTCCATTGAGGTGTGCTCCCCAAGCCTTGTCCGAGGCATCTGTCGTTAGAATCTGACTCGCCTCTGGTCGGGTCACAGAGAGTCCCTTGTTTAGGTGACATTCCTGAGCCCACCACAAAAATTCCTTCTGAATGCAAGGTATTATCGAATGACAGTGTCTAGATCTTGGCAGTGTTGTGTCCATACATTTTTGAGATACCATTGAAGCTTCCTCATATGCAGTTTGGCATTGGGAAGCACCAGAATACAAGATGCCATGAACCCCAAGGCTTGTAGGACTGTCCTTGCAGTCAGCCTGGACTGTAGAGACATTTGATTGAAATAAAGAGAAAGGCTTCTTTGTTTGTCCGGGGTCAAAAAAGCCATCTGGGAAGCTGTATTCAGTCTCACACCCAGAAAGCACATGTCCTGAGAGGGTACTAGACTGGACTTTGTTTCGTTCACAGAATACCCTAGGCATCTTAACACTACCATCACATACTGAAGATGATGAAGAAGTTCGTCCCTGTCTTGTGCAATAATCAGGCAATCGACCAAATAAGGATAAATCTGTATTCCTCTTAACCTGAAAAAGGCTATCACTGGAGCCAGAACCTTTGTGAACACTCTGGGCGCAGTAGATAAGCCAAAGGGCAATGCAGAAAACTGATAATGTAAATTTCCAGCCCAAAAACGCAGGTACCTCCTGCAACTGGGCCTGATAGGAACATGAAGATAAGCCTCTTTGAGATCCAGTTACCATCCAGTGATCTTTTCCCAACAGAGGTAAAAGCTGCTGTAACGTCAGCATTTTGAACTTTGGAATGTCCAGATAAGTGTTTAGGATAGATAAATCCAAAATTGGTCTCCACGTGTTCCCTTTCTTTGGTACTAGAAACAGGCGAGAATAAAATCGTAGGCCCACTTCTGGCAGAGGAACTGGCTGTATAGCTCCTATCTGAAGAAGTAAAGAAATCTGCTTGTGCGCCTCTATCCTTTGCCGAGGAGGAACGTCTGGCATGCCTTTGAAAGGAGGCAATGTATGGAAATAGAACTTGTAGCCTCGGTTTATAATGTCCAATACCCATTTGTCCTGGGTGACTAAAAGCCAGTTTTGCTTGAAAAGTGCTAACTTTCCTCCCAAAGGAGCTGCCAGGCAAGAGGAATCTGGCAGCTGAAAATGCAGGTCATTGGGCCTGTTTACGAAAGGACTGTCCCCTGCCCTCACCTGCAGATTGTGCAGGCGAACTCCAAGTTCTAGGCCTGAATGTACTGTGAGCTCTGCCCCTGCCACGTCTAGATCTACCCCTAGACTGAGAATCAGAAGAAGGGTACGTCCACCCCTTAGTAGGCCAATTTCTATTAAACTTTGGAGGTTGCACCTGCAAAAAATCTTTAACAGTCTGCATAGACTTAGCCTTGTCTTCCATTTTCTTTAAAACTGACTCCACAGGGGGACCAAACAAAACTTCAGACTGTAAAGGGGCATCCAGAATTCTAGCTTTAACATGCTCGGACAAATTCTGATCCTTAAGCCAGGCGTGCCTATGAAGAACTGAACCAGTGGCAGCCACCCTAGAAGAGGCCTGTACAGCATCAAAACCACACTGCAAAGAATGCTTACCCACCTGTTCAGAGACATGTACTAAATCCTGCAATTCTTTACACTCTATGCCCTCTGCCAAAGCATCCACTTTAGATTTTAGCTGAGAAAGGAGAAAATTCTGATACTTCAACATATGAAACTGGCAATTTAAAGCCCTCATTGCTAAAGTAGAAGAGGTATACACTTTCTTACCCCATCTATCCAAAGCTCTAGCCTCCTTATCTAGAGGAATCGGATTCTTTACAACAGAGGCTCTAACACCCTTAGGCCCCTGACTAATAGTTTCTGGGTCCGCCCTAGGACTCTTATACAGATATTTATGAGCCTCAGGCACCCTGTAATACCTGTCCGGTTTAACAGGTGCAGGAGGCAAAGAATCTGGATTAAGGGAAGCCTCCGAGAAAACATCTTGAACAACATCCAAAACAGGAGGTATAGCCAATGGTCTATGCTGTGGTAAAAACAAGAATTCCCTAAGCCTCTTCCGTGAATCAGAGAAATCCTGACCTTCCCACTTAAAATGTTCCCTCATGGAATGCAGAGTTTCTGAAAATGAAAAATCCTCTGGAGGAGAAGCAGAAGGAGTGGAATCCTCTACATCAGAATCCGAATAAGGGAGAAAATCTTGAATATCCTCAGCAGAAGACTCTGAGTCATCTGAGGCCTGATCCAAACTTTCCAACTCTGGCTCCACCCTGGGCCTCTTATCAGGAGGGGGCATAGAACCTCTAATTAAAGTAATCAAATCTTCTGCCATTTTAAGCATGTGCTTTTTAGGCACAGACCCCGATGTACCAGAAGGGACACCAGAGGAAGGCAAAACAGACCTGCCCTTAGAAGAAGCCCTAGAAATAGAAGCAGAAGGCCTAACCACCTTAGGCACAAAAGGGAGAACAGTAACTTGAGAAGCCCCTTCAGCCTGACCTGATTCCTGGGAGGCCACATCCTGCAAAATCAAAGTTTCCCCCTGAGACTCAACAGAAACTTCAGCCGGATCCACCTGCTCTACAGTAGCTTCTGCAGGACCGGCATCCGAAACGGACGAATCAACCTGTCTAGGTTTTAAGGATTTGTCTTTGCGCTTCTTCGTGGAAGCGGGCGTCGGAGGATCCGACGGCATAATATAATTACACTGCTTACCAAAGACTAACCTAGCACAATCTAACCTCCTTTTTATAGTGCGCTTATTAAACCTAGCACAAAACCGACACCCGACTACGTCGTGGTCCGGTCCCAAACAAGGAATGCAAAGAGAGTGATAATCCCTATGCGGTATCTGTTTCCCACAAGAAATACAATTATTCACTTTTTCTGACATCCGGTAAGTAGCTGAGGCAAGAAAAAACAAAAATATTCCCCAACGGGGTATTTAGCCCAACTTGGTTTCGGTCTGAAACTCGGAATTCGAAAATTTCATAACGCCGAACGGCACTTGCAACGCTGCTTCTGCATCGGACCATGCGGCAAAAAAGACTGAGGATATGACGTCGGTCATGCGCTTTTATACCCTGACGCTCTGATGTCAGATCTGAGCACCCATGACCGACGTCAGCCTAATACTTTGGTATTCGGGCTGACCGAGGACAGCGGACTACCCATATGTAAGGACTGCAGCAATGTGAGATGAAGAACATCGGTTTGTAGCCATCGCCCATTGCCATATCCTCATGGCCTCTCGACAAAGGGAGTAAGATTCGGTTCCATCTTGCTTGTTGATGTACCAGACCACCGCCATGTTGTTTGATTGAATCGCAATTGTCCCAGATGGCAGCAGAGGATACAATGCTTGCAACGCCAGAAGCACCGCCCTCAGCTCTACAACATTTATATGCAGATGGGCCTCCAGTTCGGACCAAGTTCCTTGGACTGTCTGTCCCTGACATAGCCCCCCCACCCCATCAGGGAGGTGTCCGTGGTCACTGTGACCTCGGGTTGCTGGGGGGAGAAGGGGTGAGACCATTGTGACAGATTGTGCGTCATCCAGCAATTTAAATCCTGTTTGCATCTGTGGGTTACTCAAATCATGGCTGAAAGAGGATGCTGAAAGGGATACCATTGGGTGAGCAGTAGCCATTGTAGAAGTCTCATGTGAAACCTGGCCTAGGAGACAATGGTGATGGAGGCTGCCATGGAACCCAACAGCTGTAGAACCAAGTGAGCCATAGATTTCTCCCTTGAAAGGATTGTAATCAGTTGTTGCTTTATCCTTAAAATTCTGTGATCTAGAATGGCAGCTCTGCAGTTTTTGTGTCCAAGATAACCCCTATGAATTCTGTCGACTGAGATGGGGTGAGATTGGATTTTTGCCAGTTTATGGTTATGCCTAGCCTTTGTGCAGTGAGGAGGGAGTATGCCAGGGCTTCTTCCAGTAGATGTCTGGTGGGGACGGAAATGAGCCAGTCGTCAAGGTATGGAAAACCTGGAATCCTTGAAGTTGTTAGTGAGCTGTGACAACTGCCATGCACTTTGTGAACACGCTGGGAGCTGTACAGTCTCCGAAGGGCAGTACTCTGAACTGGCAGTGACTGGCTCCCGCACGGAAGTGCAGAACTCTTCTTGATGACCTGTTCACTTTTATGTGGTAGTATGCATCTTGAAGATCTATCGAGCACATCCAATAGTCTTTTTCCAAAAGCGGGAGGATAGACTGTATTGTGACCATCCAGAATGTTGTACTCTCAAAAAACTTGTTCAATACACTGAGATCCAAACTTGGTCTCCAGTCCCCGGTTTTCTTTGGCACCAAAAATAGTCTTGAGTAAAATCCGGATCATATCTGGTCTGGAGGGACTATTTGGATGACTCTCTTTCTTAGCAGCTTTTCCATCTCTAGTGCTGCTTCTTCCCTTTGACTGGGTGGAACATCGGGAAGGTTTTTTGAAGGGACAGGACAAAGATCGAAGGGGATATGATAACCTCTGGTTATAATCCTTTGAACCCAAGAATCGGTGGTGATGGATAGCCAGGCAGAAGGGTACAAGGAGAATGGTCCCCCAACCACCTCCAGGGGAAAGGAGTTGGGTCGCTCTTCAGAAGCGCTGGTAGGATTGGCCAGGGAAAGAATCCCTGGAACCCTGGTTACACGGACCCCCTCTGCCCCGAAAGGACCTTCTTCCCTGTGAGTTTCCCCCTCTGCCTCTAGGGGACAACTCGGCCTGTGTGTCACGGAAAGGACCCTGAGATTTCTTGAACCATATCTTCCCACTCTTTTGGTTTCGGGAGAAAGCACGTTGAGGGGAAGAATAATGGACACCTACAGCAGAAAGGGTCTTACCATCCTGTTCACATCTGGCCAGTGTGCTTTTAACTTTGGGTGCAAACAACAAGGAGGCCTCAAGGGGAGTGTTAAGAAAGGAAGCCTTAAAGGGTTCCGTGAATTTGCGCAAGTGCATCCAGGTGTGTCGTCTGAAGACTGCAGCTGAACCCACTGCTCTAGCTGCTCCTTCTGATGCGTGAGATATCAGTCGCATAGAGGAGTTAGATATTGACTCAATGGTGGCCAGATGAGAGGCCACTTTGTCACGGACCTCATCAGACACGGCGCCAGCCAAGGTTTTAGAGAGCTCAGAAATCAGATCCCTTTGAAGCCTAGTAAAGTGTGCCATATAATTCAGGGACCTGATAGTAAAGGTCGCTGATGCAAAGGTGCACTTACCTATCCTGTCCTGGGCCTGGGACTCTTTGTTAGGCGGATGGACAGTCTGGCCTTCTTCTTCTGCCAGATCCTTTTTTGTTGCAACTGCCACCACCAAAGCATCCACAGGAAGACCTTTTGACCAATGGGGATCCGTAGCAGAAGGGGACAAAATCTTATCTGGCCTCCGGGGAAAAGCTTCAACGGTGTCAGGAGCCTTCCAAGCACGTTGCACGATAAGCCGGACAAGTTTTTCGGCAGGTGGAGTAACCCAGGAAGTAGGGGGCCGGGCACGAAAGGCCTGCAGGAACACAAATTCCTCAGAGGTCGGATTAGAGGACTGCCAGTCACCTCTCTGTTTCAGGATTTCGAGGATATCACCAAAGGATACCTCAGAGGGTGACCGAGGGGGATCCTTCCCCCCTCATCAAAATCTGTGTCTTCAGTGAGGGACTCCTCTGTGGAGTCCATGTGTTTCCTCTTACACAAACTTTTCCGGTGGACTTCCTCAGCGGAAGACGCTGGGGAAGACAGCGGAAAAGGGGCTTCCTGTGGGAATACGTCCTGAGGCCCTTGCGCCCGGTGTCCACTCGGTGCAGCTTGTGAAACCAGTGTACCAAAGGAAGGCAGAGGGATAGACAGTCCAGTATCACCAGCAGCAGCAAAAGCCTTCTCCATCAGTTGGAAGGCTGGTCGACCTGAAGAGGAGTGAATGTCTAGGACAGGGGTCACCCCTCCCTTAAGTGGCTCAGCCTGCCGACCCGGAGTCCCTGGATGGCTGTGGAGCAGCAAACTGTGTGCGTCACAACTGACATCCTGGGTCGTAGAAAAACTTTTCTGACATGAAGGCAACTGTGGTTCCTTAGTGAGATCCATAAAGGGAACCGCAAAAGGGGAAGACTGTGCTATATCCATGGACTTCAAATGCAATGAAGGAGGAGAATAACAGGGGGTCTTTGGAGATATGTGATCACCTCCCAAGGAAGGATAGTTCCTGGGGGGGGTGGGATACCTCTGGCCAAGAGCACCTGATCCACAAGACACAACACATCGTGTTCGGAAAGGCTTCTAGTGGACCTCACAGAAACTGAGGGAGAAACAGGCCTGTCCATACAAGAGGCAAGCTCGGTGCCCATCTCACCAGTCCGCACTGAAAACAACGGTGCCCAAGAGAGACTGGACTACTGGTGTCTGCACCGAAGAAGTCATCGATGTGGAGGTCATCGTTTGCACCGACACAGGGATCGGTGCGTGCCTAAGTGGTTGTCGGTACTGAAGCTGGAACCGGCAAAACTGGAGTCAACAATAAAGGCATCGGTTCTGAATAAGATGTCGGAGCCAACGTGGTCAAGGTCTGTGCTGACTGAACGGTCGGTGCCGACTGAACCGAGGAGCCCCTCGGTGCCAATAGAGTGAAGGCTGCAGGAGAAGATAGAGCCGAGATAAGTAATGGAGCTGAAGGCTTCGGTGCCGAAGGTCTAGGCACTGAAAGCACTAGGGCTGACTGAGTGAGCTCCGGAGCTGAAACTTTAGCCTTTTTAGGTTTTGATTGGCGGGAGTCCCCAGCCGGTGACGAAGGCAAAGATTTAGCCTTGGTAGGAACATCAAAGATTTTCTTATGGGCTCTAGGAGGAGTTGAGGCCTCCGAACCAGAAATAGCCTCTGAAAAGGGAGATTTAAGAAGTCCCTTCAGCAACAACTTATTTTTCCTTTCCAACAAAGTTCTATTTGAAGTTTTCACAGATAGTACAGGGGGGGTCAACAGATAAGTAGGATGCCCTCAAACAATAAATGCACAAAGAGTGTGCATCAGAAATAGGTAGTCTGTGTCCACAATCGGAACACCGTTTAAACCCCGGAGTACCTTTCTTATCTGTCATGATAGTAAAATTAGATAGTAGAAAAGGGTACCAGCAATGGTACAAAAGAATACCCGAAGGTATGAATAAAGGAAAGATTACTAACGATGGTAAGGGGAGAATACCTCACGGTAAAAAGGTAGAGAAAAGAGAAGAAAACCTCAAGAAAATATGGTCACTAGATGCAACAGGGTAAGAGACAATGAAATAGAAACTTTACTGACAGAAAAGTAATATAAATGACTATTAAACAAATAACTGTACTCAGCTCAAGAGAAGCAGCTTGACATGACCGAATGGCAACGCGGCAAATGAAATCTAAGGTAACAGGGACAAGGGATTGTGGGTAAGAGTTTAGCTCGAGAGTTTGAAGCTGACGCGAGCTTGGAAAATGGCCGGCTCGGTTCCGAGGTTGGAACTGATACCCATGCGTAAGGAATGAACAAGGATTAACAATATCAGATAGAATAGTTGTGTAAACACTTACCATAACCATAGATGTCCCCTCTTCTCTTCCATGTTGCAGTACTCTTCCCTTTAGGGAGTTGCTGCCTGCAGCACCGGACATCTGGACAGTATGCCAAAGTCTTGAATGCAGGGGTACGTGCAACGTTGCATGTCAGAGCCATAAGCTGATGCCAGCTATATCTGTGACATCTGCACATACCCAAATTAGAACTGGCTGCCGCATAAAGACAATCCCCAGGAATAGTAGTAGTAAAAGATAATAAAAACCCTTCCCTGACACAAAGTCAGTAGTCAGGGGAAGGACCCAGTTTATAATATGGGCAAGAGAGGGGAGTAGGTGGGTGTGATTGAATACTGCAACATGGAAGAGGACATTATGGTTATGGCAAGTTCGTACACAACTATTCTATGTCCTTCTATTCTCATGTAGCAGTATTCTTCACTTTAGGGAGAGTACCAAAGCTCTCTAGGTAGTGGTGTGGGTGGCAGATGCAGGAGCAGTCTATGAGACCCTGCAGAATAGACCTGACAAACCCTGCTCTAGCCCTGGAGATGGAATCCAATTTGCAATGCATGGTGAAGGTATATATGGAGGACCAAGTTGCTGCCTCCAGAAGAGATGAGTAATCAATGCCTTTGAAAAAGGCTGCTGAAGAGGAAACCTCTGGTGGAATGTGCTCTGACAGATGAGTCCAACTGTTTCCCATAATAGGTGTAGCAAAAGGCAATAGCCTTAGAAATTCAAGAGGCGACTGTCTGTTTAGACATGGCCTTTCCTTGGGCCCTTGGATGAAAGGAGACAAAAAGCTAATCTGACTGCCTGAGGGATTTGGTCTTCCCTAAGTAGAACCTCAGTTGTCTATGAACATCCAAGGAATGCAAGGTTATTTCTGAGGAGTTCTGTGGCTGAAGGTAAAAGACAGGCAAGTTAATGTTGTGATTTAGGGAGATCTCATTAACTACTTTTGGCATGAAGGAAGGGTTAAGTCCTTAGGGAAACCCTATCTTTATGAAAGGTAAGGTAGGGAGGTGAGGCCATAAGGGCTTGTATCTTGGATACCTTCCTGGCAGAGGTGAGAGCTACTAACAAGACTGCTTTCCAAGTACAAAACTTGAGAGTGGAAGAATGGGCTGGCTCAGAGGGAGCTAATGCAAGTTTTTCCAGCACAAAGTTAAGGTCCCAAGATGGGGGGTGGGGTTATGAGGAGGCCTGATATGGAGGACCCCTTTCAGAAACAGCTTGACCTCTAGCCTGGAAGCCAGGGGAAGGCAAGCAGAGATGGCAGAAAGATGTATTTTTACTGAACCCCGAATGCAGCAATTCACATAGGTAGGAAAGTGCCAGTGGAACAGACGCTTCAGATGGGTCCTGTTTACTCTTACAGCACCAACTGGAGAAGCATTTCAATTTAAATGAATAGTTTCTTCTAGTACTTTTTCTGACCTCCTGCAGAAAGTACAGTTGTGTACACTTAGCATGAATGCAGATGTTAGAGTGTATTCACTGTTGCAGTCATCACACTTGGGTTATCCTGCCAGGGTAAGCACTCAGTCGGCCCAAATACCAGAGGCTTGATATTTCTGCGTCGGTTGCTTTTGCTCCAGGATTGATGTCAGGTTGTCAGTGTTATAAAAACAGGCAGCCGACGCCATTACATCAGTTTTTCTTGCCTCAAATGTCAGCAGCCCCCAGTAGGGAGCTAAGTTATGGTGGCGTAAAACCACCAGTAGAAAGTAATACCAATAGCCCTGTAAGGGTGAGGAAGAGAGAGAGTGAGAGACTGGAGGGTGGGAAGCCAGGACTACAACAGTGAATACACTTGAATATCTATGTTTACAGTAAGTGTACACAACTGTACTATGTTCTTCATGTTTCATTGTTGCAGTCATCACACTTGGGTTGATTCCCAAAGCTGAGGAACGGGTGGAGGCAGTCAAGAAGAGTTGGGCGTTGGGCCTGGCTAGCATGGTCTGCAGGACTGCAGTTGCAAAGCCTGCCCTGGATTTTGGAAGGATAGGCAGGTGGTAATGCTTGGCGAAGGTATGAACAGAACTCCATGTTGCAGCTTCCAGAATGTCCCTGGTAGGGACCCCTCTGAGAAAGGCTGTAGAGATTGAAGTTGCCCTAATGGAATGTGTTCTGATCCCCTGTGGGGGTGATTTCCCATGGTGTTTGTAATAGAAATGGATGCAGTGTGCTATCCATTTGGAGATGGTTTGTTTTGATATGGCTTTGCCCTCTGTGCCTGGTGCAAAGCTGACTAGCAACTGGTCAGATTTCATAAAGGGCTTAGTCCTATCCAGGTAGAATCTGAGCTGTCTGT
This sequence comes from Protopterus annectens, assembly GCF_019279795.1. NCBI lineage: Eukaryota > Metazoa > Chordata > Ceratodontiformes > Protopteridae > Protopterus > Protopterus annectens. The sequence goes on along the minus strand of NC_056731.1, from coordinate 1,195,758,169 downwards.
GCACATCTAAAGAGTGCAGGATCCTTTCCCCCTTATTTTGAGGTTTAGGGAAAAAAGTGGACAAATGAATAGATTGAGAGCCACACTGGACACCACTTTAGGCATGAAAGTTGGGTTATTCCTGAGGAAGACCCTGTCAGCATGAAAAAATTATGAAAGGTTCCGCAGCCATATAACTGCTTGTAGCTCAGACACTCTTCTAGCTGAAGTGATGGCCAGAAGGAAGGCTGTTTTCCGAGAGAGGAATTTTAACTCTGCTGAAGCTGCAGGGTCAAAGGGGGGTGAGCTTTTCCAACACAAAGTTAAGGTCCCAAGCAGGGGTAGGGGCTCTTCTTTGTGGCCTTAAGTTGTTAGCTCCTCTCAGGAACTGTTTGAGGAGAGGGTGTGAGAAGAGAGGTGGCTCAGTGCTGTAATGTGCAGAGATGGCAGAGGCATAGATTTTAATGGAAGAGAAGGATAAGCCCCTGTGGAGTAGTTCTGCTAGGTAATCCAGAATGAGAGGTAAGGAGGGCTGTGATGGGTCAGCTCCTTTATTCTGAATCCAGGAACAATACCTTTTCCACATGTCAGCATAGGATTTTCTAATACTGGGTCATCTGGCTTCACGTACGACATCCAGGACCTGTTTGCTTAGGCTGGCCACTGGAGAAGAAGTCAAGGAATACGCCAGGCTGTTAGGTTCAGGGTCTGGAACTGTGGATGCAAGAACTCTCCCTCCTGCTGAGTCAGGAGAGTTGGAATCTGGGGGAGATGCCATGGGGACAGACTGCAGTAGTGGGTACCAGTGTTGGTCTTTCCTCCCTTACTTTGAGTAATACTCTGGTAAGAAGAGGTAGAGGGGAAATGCATAGATTGAGAGGTTTACCCACTGGAAAGATAGGTCATCCACTTTTCAGGCCTTGCTGTGAGGTTCCCTCATGCAGAATTTGCTGAGCTGGTGGTTGTAGGGGAAGGCAAATAGGTCCACCTTTGGGGTACCCCATTTTTGGCTCACAAGGCTGAAGGTGTAGTAGTTTAATTGCCACTCGTGTGGGTCTACGAGATTTCTGCTTAAGTTGTCTGCCAGAGAGTTTTGGTTGCCTGGCAGGAATTGAGCTTGCAGGTGAATATGCATGGCTGAGGCTGTGTTCCAAAGTGTCATGGCTAGCCTGCAGAGTGGGTTCCTCACTGCTTATTGATGTAACACATTACTGTGGATTTTGTCAGTCTTGATTAGTAGAGGCCCCAGAGAGAGCAGGGATCTGAAAGCTGTCAGTGTGTGCTGAACAGCTAGCATCTCTTTTTGGTTGATGTGCAGATGAATTTGGTTTGTGCTCCAGTGCCCCTTAATGCACCTGCCATCCAGGTGAGCACCCCAGGCATAGTCTGATGCTTCTGTGGTTAGGGTCTGGGTGGCATGGGGTTGTGAAAAGGGAAGTTCCTTGTTCTGGTTGCATGCTGCTGCCCACCAAAGAAAATCTTTCCTTAAACAAGGTATCATAGGTATATTTTCCAGGTCCTGAGAATGTTGACACCAAAGGCTTTTTAAGTACCACTGAAGTTTCCTCATATGGAGTCTGGCACATGGAATTGGTAGAATGCAGGAGGCCATGAACCCTAGAGCTTGCAGGATTTTCCTTGTGGATAACTGGGTTCTGGTGGCAAGTTGAGAGAAGTAGCCTGTCAGATAGGCTTGTTTTACTGGAGTTAGAAATGCCATTTGGGATGCTGAGTCCAGGCTTGCTCCCAGGAATACAATTTTTTGACTGGGGACTTGTTTGGATTTCTTTTCATTGATAGTGTACCCCAGTGAGGTTAGTAGGTCCTTTACAAATGTCAGGTGCTGTAACAGCTTTTCCTGACTGTCTGCCTGAATCAGGCAGTCATCCAAGTAAAGGTAAATTTGAATATTTCTTTGTCTGCAAAAAGCAACGGCTGGAGCCAGTCATTTTGTGAAAACTCTGGGAGCAGTAGATAAGCCAAAGGGAAATGCAGAGAACTGATAATGCATAGATCCTGCCCTGAAACATAGATATTTTCTGCACGAATCTCTGACTGGGATATGCAGATAGGCCTCTGAGGTCTAGAGAGCCTAACCAGTCATCTTTGGACAGCATAGGGAGAAGCTGCTGTAGTGTGAGCATTTTGAATTTTGGTACCACCAGGGAGGTGTTTAGAATAGATAGATCTAAGATTGGATGCCAGGTGCCCTCTTTTCTGGATAACAGAAAAAGTCTGGAATAGAAACCTTGGCCTGTCTGATCTGCAGGAACAGGCTGAATTGCCCTCATGGAGAGCAGGGAAAGAACTTGGTTTTGTGCCTCTGCCCACTGGTTTGGAGGAAGATCTGGGAATCCCTTTGGGGTTGGCAGCATGTGGAAATAAAAGCTGTACCCCCTGGGACACTATGTTGAGGACCCATCGATCATTGGTTATGGAGGCCCAGTTTTTTGCATGGGAGGCAAGTTTTCCTCCTAGGGGCACGAGCAGATGGGCAGAGATGAGAGGAGGAGTTGAGAAGTCATTGTGAATTTTTTCCATAAGGGGGTGGCTTAGCACTCCCTGGTTTAGAAGTGGAGGTAACTCCATTGCTTAGATCTCTGCATACCCTGAGACTGCTGTATGGGGGGTTCTGTTTCCCCTAGGTCTAGTCTGAGGTGGCCTTGAGGTGGCTGGGAAGGACCAGTGTTTTGAGGGGCAATGCCTACTGAATCTTCGAGGCTGAACTTGCAAAAAGCCTTTACCTGTCTACATAGACTTAGCTTTTTTTCTATCTTTTTTAAACCTCTTCTGCTTTAGTGCCAAACAGATTGTCTTTGTTCAATGGTGCGGCCAATAATTTTGATTCAACATGATCTGGCAAGGTCTGTTCCTTAAGCTAAGCATGCCTTCTAAGTGCAGGACCTGTGACTGCTGCCTTGCAGGATGCTTCTAGGGCATTAAACCCACATTGCAGGGTATGCTTACTGATTTGGCTTGCAGAATGCATAAGTTCCTGTACAGTCAGGGAAGGTAGATATTTTTTGTTTAATGAGTTCCATAGCATGTTGCTGATATTTCAGCATGTGGAACTGACAATTTAATGCTTTAATGGCAAGAGCTGCATTGGTATATACTTTTTTACCCTATATGTCTAAGGCTTGAGAATCCCTGTCCGAGGAAATGGGATTCTTAGCTGTGGTTGCTTTTATTCCTTTAGGCCCTTGGGAGATGACCTCTGGGTCAGCAGTAGGATACTTGAAAAGAAATGTATGTGAGGCAGGGACTCCAATACCTCCTGTGAGCAGGAGGTAAAGTATCAGGAGTTAGACTGTATTCCATAAAGATATCATCCACAACATCCAGAACAGGAGGGATAGCTAAGGGTCTATGCTGTGGTTAAATCTAAAATTTCCCTGAGTCTCTTTTTGGACTGAGGATAATCCTGGCATTCCCACTGGAAGTGCTCTCTCAAAGTATGTAGGGTTTCACCAAAAAAAATCCTCTGGAGGAGAGGTGGAAGGAATGGATTCTTCTGCATCTGAATTCTCATAAGCAGATAAGGGCATGTCTTCATAATCAGAAATCTCAGAGTCGTCGGATTCTTGGTGAGATAAAGCTGCTGGGGACAAGTCTCTTTTTCTTTTAGTGGGGGAAGGCTGGCTTCCCCTAATCAGCATAAGGTCTTCTGCCATTTGAAGCATCTGTGATTGTGGCAAGGAAGCAGGCGCGAGAGTTTGGGTCGTTGTTTGTTTAGGTGGAGCTCATACTCTGGGCCTTAGAAACTCAGTAGTTTTAGAAGGAACTGAAGACGTGAAAGAAGTTGGTTTATGATGAATATCGGTAGTGTGAAGAACTTCCTCAGAAGCCGGTGCCTACACAGTGGCTCCGAACCCATCCAAGGTAGAGACATCCACAGATTCCGTAGACAAAGAAGAATCTCGTGACATAACTGACTCCAAATGGGTCTTGGTAGCGGCCTGCAAATCCATCGATGAGAGCATCAAGGGCTGCAAAACCGCCTCACTGAGTATCGCCGAACTGGCGACTAGCTTAACGGAAGCATTGTCAACAGTTCTGGACCTGTGCGGTCTTCTTTGTTTTTATCCTTAAAAGATCAGTAGTCGGATGGCTTACCGAGGCCATTTCGGAATACAAAGAATGAGAGTAAGTATTTAGCTGCAATAAGGGCCAAATGATGAATAGTTTGGGCATTGAACAAAGCACAAAACTGGCAGCGAGTGACGTCGTGGTCTGGGCCTAAACAGGTGACGCAGTAAGAATGGAAATCTCAGTGTGGTATTTGCTTTCCACAGGCGAGACAATTGTTAACTTTTTCTGTCAGCAGTTAGTGCAAGAAAAAAGGATCCCCAATGGGGTACTTAGCTTTAGAACACTTCAACTTCAATTTCAGAATGAAAATTCAGGTAGCGGCCGACAGGCAGTCGTGCGAACTGCTACTGCTTCGGGCTCCTCGGCAAGAAAGACTGATGTAATGGCGTTAGCTGCCTCTTTTTATACCACTGACGACCTGTCAGTCCTGGAGCGACAGCAACTGACGCAGAAATACCAAGCCTCTGGTATTCGGGCCAATTGAGGGCTACTCCTGGCAGGATAACCCAAGTGTGATGACTGCAACAGTGAAACACGAAGAACATCTGCAACAGCAGCAGGATCTTCTGGAAGATTCTTAAAAAGGTACTGCTCCTTTGCAAACACTGAAAAATTTGTCTGGTCTCTTGTTAGCAGAAAGCTGTGACTAAGCATTGGGAAGCAGCTAAGAAGGCATCCTGGAAAGCTGGGAGTAAAGGAGGAACTGCAGATAGTGAGGGCTGTTCCATCTGCAGGAGTTTAAAATATATTTTCTTAGTCTCAGAGATAGCGGAGGCCTCCCACTTAAAATGCTAAGTAGGGAAATATTTTCCCCAAAGGAGAAATCTTCTCCAGGAGAGTCAGGAGTGAGGGTCTTTTCTTCCTCAGGGGTAGCAAAATCCTTAGGGGATTTAATCTGGGAGCAATGTGTCAGGGATTCATCTGAGGAGGAGTAGTCTTCCTCAGATTCTACGTGTGAAGCAAGTGGTTGGCTTGATTGGGGAATCTGGGTCTGGAGAACTTGAAAGGCCTTGAATAAGGACTAGGAAAATATTTCCCAAGCTAGAGTAGGATCTTGGGCCTTGTGTTTTTCCTTTTGTTTCATTTTTAAAGGAGTGGAAGGAGAAGGTACAGAAAAAGGCCTGGATGCTGACATAGGAACAGATGGTAAGGCAGTAGAAGGCTTCTCCCCTCACCTTCAGGAGCTAATGTTTGTAAAGCCTCAGCAGACATACTCTGAATACCTGCTGCACCGGCTTCCATTTCAGTTCCTGGTAACAGGGCGGTATCCAAAGTCCAGAGAGATCTCAAGCTAACCCCTACCTCAAGGACCTCACTGGATTCCTGAGGCACAGCTAGGACGTCAGGCCTAACTTTTTTAGCCTTCTTCCTTGGTAGATCGTCAGAGGTTCCTGCTCAGCCTTCCATCCCAGACGCCAAGCGACAAAGTTGCTGATTCTTTAAATACAGATTTAGAGTAAACAAATGGCTTCTCAGCATTTTGGGGAGAAAGGATTGGCAAATCTCAAGACTTACAGTTGTGAGCTGCCCCTAAGCAGAATAAACACTTACCGTGCATATCCTTATGTGGAATTTGTCTTCCACAAGCGTACTTTCCCTTTCTAGATGGCATGCATCTGAAACAGGTAAGAAATAAGCAAAAAAATCCACAAGGGTACTTATCTGAATGCGGACAGCCTGAAACAATTGTCGAGAATGGATGGCCGAAATCGAACAAAAGCTGGATAAAGTACAGTTGTGTACACTTACCATAAATGTAGATATTCATGTTTATTCACTGTTGCAGTCATCACACTAGGGTTATCTGCCTGCAGGTAGCCCTCAGTCAGCCCGAATACCAGAGTCTTAATATTTCTGCGTCAGATGCTGTCACTTCTTCCATGACGTCAGGGGGCATAAAATATGCAGCAGACGCCATTACATCAGTTTTTCTTGCCCCAAATGTCAGGAGCCAAATAGGGAGCTAGTATATGGTGGGGAACACTACCAGTAAAAAGTAAATGCCAATGCCATAAAGAATGGCCATAGAAAGACGAGGCAGAAAAATAGAGCAAACCAGGGGACTGGGGGAAAGGAAACCAGGTCTGCAACAGTGAATACACTCAAACATCTACATTTATGGTAAGTGTACACAACTGCACTATGTTCATGTTTCACTGTTGCAGTAATCACACTTGGGTTGATTCCCAAAGTTGAGGAAGGTTGGAGGCAGTCAAGAAGTGTTAGGGTTGGCTAGTAGGCCTTGCAAGACTGCTGTAGCAAATCCAGCCCGGGATTTAGAAAAGATAGGTAAGTGGTAATGCTTGGTGAAGGTGTGTACAGAACTCCAGGTTGCAGCTTCCAGAATGTCCCCTGAGAAATGCTGCAGACATGGAAGTATTCCTAGTGGAATGTGGTCTGATCCCCTGTATGGTAGGGTTTACCATGATGCTTGTAGCAGAAATGGATGCAGTGTGCTATGCATTTGGAAATGGTTTGTTTTGAAATGGCCTTACTCTCTGTCCCTATATGAAAGCTGACTAGCAGCTGGTCAGATTTTCTGAAAGGCTTAGTCCTGTCAAGGTAGAACCTGCGCTGTCTGTGCACGTCCGAGTGCAGGATCCTTTCCCCTTTATTCTGAGGGTTAGGGAAGAAAGCTGGCAAATGGATGGATTGGTTAAGAGCCACACTGGACACCACCTTAGGCATAAAGGACAGGTTAGTCCTGAGGGAAACCCTGTCAGCATGGAAAATAATGAAGGGTTCCACAGCCATTAGTGCCTGTAACTCAGACTCTTCTTGCTGAAGTTATGGCTAAAAGCATCTCTTTTTGGGTGATGTGCAGATGAATTTGACTTGTGCTCCAGTGGCCCTGGATGCATTTGCCGTCCATGTGTGCTCCCCAGGCTTAATCTGATGTGTCTGTGGTTAGGGTCTGGGCGGTGTGGGGTTGAGTAAAGGACAGTCCCTTGCTGTGGTTGCATGCTGCTGCCCACCAAAGAAACTCTGTCCTTAGACAGGGTATGATAGGAATGATGGTTTCCAGGTCCTGAGAATGTTGGCACCAAAGACTTTTTAATTACCATTGAAGTTTCCTCGTATGCAGTCTGGCATATGGAATTAGTAGGATACATGAGGCCATGAACCCTAGGGCCTGCAGGATTTTTCTTGCAGATAGCAGAGTTCTGCTGGCCAATAGGGTGAAATAGCCTGTCAGAAAGGCTTGCTTTTCTGAATTGAGGAATGCCATCTGGGATGCTGTGTCCAAGCTTGCTCCCAGGAATACAATCTTTTGACTGGGCACTAGTTTTGATTTCTTTTTGTTGATGGTGTACCACAGGGATGAGAGAAAGTTCTTTACAAATGTCAGGTGCTGCAACAGCAATTCCTGACTGTCTGCCTGTATCAGGCAGTCGTCCAAGTACAGGTAAATTTGAATATTTCTCTGCCTGCAGTAAGCAATGGCTGGAGCCAGACATTTTGTGAATACTCTGGGAGCAGTGGATAAGCCAAAGGGAAGTGCAGAGAACTGATAATGCATAGACTCTGCCCTGAAATGTAGACATTTCCTGCAAGACTCCCTTATAGGAATGTGCAGATAGGCTTATTTTAAGTCTAGGGTGACTAAACAGGCATCCTTGGCTAGCATAGGTAGAACCTGTTGCAGGGTAAGCATTTTGAATTTTGGTACCACCAGGAAGGTGTTGAGGATAGAAAGATTCACGACTGGGTGCCAAGAGCCCTCATTTCTGGGTACCAGGAAGAGTCTGGAATAGAATCCTTGACCTATCTGTTCTGCTGGAACCGGTTGACTAGCCCTGATAGAGAGCAGGGACAGGACTTGGTTTTGTGCCTCTGCCCACTGGTTTGGAGGAGGATCTGGGAACCTTTTTTGGGCTTAGCAGAGAGTGGAAGTAGAATTTGTACCCCTGGGATACAATGTTGAGGACCCATCAGTCTCTGGTGATGGACATCCAGTTTTTTGCATGAAGCGCAGGTTTTCCTTCTAGGGGCACAAGAAGCTGGGCAGAGGTGGGGAGTGGAGGAGAGAAGTCATTGTGAGTTCTTACTGTAGGGAGGTGGCTTAGCACTCCCTGCTTTGGGGGTGGGGGCACTCCATTGCTTAGTTCCCTGCATACCCCGAGACTGTAGTCTGGGTGGTCTGATTCCCCTGGGTCTAGATTGAGATGGCCTGGAGGGGGCTGGAAAGGACCAATGTTTTGAGGGGTAATGCCTACTGAATCTAGGAGGCTGCACTTGTAAAAATTCTTTAACTGTCTGCATAGATTTAGCTTTTTCTTCCATCTTTAAGAACCTCTTCTGCTTTGGTGCCAAACAGATTGTCTTTGTTCAAAGGGGCATCTAATAACTTTGATTTGAAATGGTCTGGCAAGGTCTGCTCCTTAAGCCAAGCATGTCTTTTCAGTACAGAACCAGTGACTGCTGCCCTGCAAGATGCTTCTAGGGTGTCAAAGCCACACTGCAGTGTATGCTTGCTGACTTGGCTGGCAGAATGCATAAGTTCCTGCAATTCTTTATTTTCTGCACAGTCTAAAAAGGTAGCTACTTTTTGCTTAAGTTCCATAATATGTTGCTGATACTTCAGCATGTGAAACAGACAATTCAAAGCCCTATTGCAGAGTTGCAGAAGTATATACTTTCTTACCCCATCTGTCCAAAGCTCTGGAATCCCTGTCCGAAGGCATGGGATTCTTAGCTGTAGTTGTCTTGATACCTTTAGGCCCCTGGGAAATTATCTCTGGATTAGCAGTAGGATTTTTGAAAAGGAATTTATGAGTCAGGTAACTCTGTAGTACCTGTCTGGTTTCCTAGGGCAGGGGGTAGAGTATCAAGAGTAAGACTGGATTCCATAAAGACATCATCAAAAACTTCCAAAACTGGGGGTATTGCTAAAGGTCTATGTTGTGGCAAGTCTAGAAATTCTGAGTCTCTTTTTGGACTGAAGATAGTCTTGGCATTCCCAATGGAAATGCACTCTGAGGATGTAAGGTTTCACCAAAAGAAAAATCTTCTGGAGGAGAGGCAGAGGGAATGGATTGCTCCATATCTGAATCCTCATAAGCAGATAAGGGCATGTCTTCATAATCAGAAACCTCGGAGTCATCGGACTCTTGGTCTGTTGAAGCTGCAAGGGACTGATCTCTTTTCCTCTTAGCAGGGGAAGGTTGACTTCCCCTAATCAGCATAATAAGGTCTTCTACTATTCTAAGCATTTTATTTTGTGGCAAGGGAGCAGGTGCATGCGCTTTGATCATTGGTTTTCTAGGCGTAGCGCAAATTCTTGGCCTTAGAAACTCGGTAGTTTTAGACAGCACTGAAGTCGGTTTGTGTCGAACATCGTAGTGCGAAGAACTACTTCAAAAGCTGGTGCCTGCTCAGCAGCTCTGGACACATCCAAGGTAGAAACATCCGCAGGTTACATAGTTGAAAAAGAGTCTCATGGCATACCGTATTCTGAACGGGTCTTGGTAGAGGCCTACGAATCCACTGAAGCAGGCATCTGGGGCTGCGAAGATACTCACTGAGTACTGGCGAACTGGCGACTAGCTTAACGGAAGCATCATCGGCAGCTTTGGACCTGTGCAGTCTGTCCCTGTCTTTATCCTTATGTTTTTTCAGAATATCGGTAGTCGGGTGGCTTACCAAAGCCATTTTGGAATACGGAGATCGAGAACGAAAGAATTTAGCGACAATAAGGGCCTGATGATGAATAGTCTGGGCATTGAACAAGGCACAAAACCGACAGGGAGGTACGTCGTGGTCTGAGTCTAAACAGGTGACACAGTAAGAATGAAAATCTTGGTGCAGTATTTGCTTTCAGGCAAACCAATTGTTAACTTTTTCTGACATCGGTTAGAGCAAGAAAAAAGGATCTCCAACGGGGTACTTCACTTTTGAAGACTTCAGGATGATTCAAATCGTAAACAAAAACTCAGGTAGCTGCCGACCAGCACTTGTGTGAACTACTACTGCTTTGGGCTTCTCAGCAAAAAAGACTGATGTAATGGTGTTGGCCACCTGTTTTTATACCCCAGACGACCTGACATCAGTCCTGAAGCGACAGCAACCAATGCAGAAATACTAAGGCTCTGGTATTCGGGCCGACTGAGGGCTACCTGCAGGCAGATAACCCAAGTGTGATGACTGCAACAGTGAAACACGAAGAATATCTGCCAAACCCAATGTCCTGGGATGAAACTAAATTAAAGGCTAGTCAAACTTGTGAATGGTCTTAGTTTTATCCAAATACCACCTGAACTGTCTGTGCAAATCTAAGGTATGCAGGACCCCTCTCACTAGCAGACTGGAGGAGGAAAAAAGGAAGGGAGCTGTACTGCCTAATCCAAGGACAACTCATTAACAATCATTGGCATAAAAAGGATTAGTACGAAGAGACACCCTCTATGTGAAAAAAAAAAAAAGAAAGAAAGGCCATAAGGCCCTAAAGCTAAGAAATCCGCTGAGCAGAAGTAAGAGCAAGCAACAGGACAGTCTTCCAGGTATAATGTTGCAGAGAAGCTGAAACTGCAGGCTCAAAAGGAGTCTGGGTCAATTTTTCCAAAACAGGATTAAGGTCCTGAGGAGGAATAGGCTTCCTTTGGGGCCTAAGATGTAGGATGCCTTTAGGAAACTGACCTCAATGTCAAGCTGAAGGAGGATTGAAGGCCAGACAGACAAACAGCTGACAAATGGACCTTCACAAAAGAACAGGCCGAGTCATTCTGGAGCAACTCACAAAGACAGAACCAGTTGGACCTCTAATGAAAAAGGGTCCTGGCTATGAGCATGGCATCAAACAAAAATATTTTCCACTTGGACATATAAAACATTCCAGCTATGGGTTTTCTTGCCTCCTGTAAAACCCTGAGCACATCCTCAGAAAAGAGGTGCATAAAACAAATCAAAACCCTATCATCCATAGTGTCAGCTGAAGAGCAGACAAAAGTGTGGATGGATGAGTGCTACCTTGTCCTGTGTGAGATCATCTAACCAGTGAGGTAACTTGTGATGATTGTCCCTGGCCAGATGCAATAACAGGGGGATCCACAGTGTTGTCTTGGCCAAAAGGGAGTCACTAGCATGATTTTTGGTGAGTCCAGCTGAATCTTCTGCAGAAATCTTGGAAGCACAGGAAGAAGAGGGAAGGCATAGAGAAACACCCCTTCCAAGGAAAATAATGGGATTCATCTTCCACAACAGATGGCAGGGCACTCTGGAGCAGAAGACATGAAGCTGCCTGTTCAGAGGGAAGGCAAAATGATCTACCTTAGGAATACCCCACCGATGTCCAGAAACACATTTCTGTGAAGCATCCATTGGTGAATCTGTGTTTTGGACCTGCTCAAGGAGTCTGCCACTGGATTGTGCTCTGGAAGAATATACACTACCTGAAGAGTTCGCTAATAATGGATAGCCAGATCCCAAACCTGAACAGCTAGCCTGCAAAGTAAATAAGACTTCATGACCCCCCTTGTCAACATACCAGATCACTATTGTGTTGTATGTGTAAACCTTCATGGGACCTAGACAGCATGGGGTGAAAAGCCTGAAGGACCAGAATCAGAGCTCTCATCTCTTTGATATGGTGCAACTTCTGGTGGGAAGGGCAGAGATTCTGAACTTTCAGGTGACCAAAGGAAGCCCCAACCCCATACCTCAAGCACTGATGAAAAGTTCCTGAACTGGAGGCTGAAATGGCAGGCCTTGATTGAGGGTACTTTGCTGAATCCACCACTCAAACTCCCACTTGAGAGAAGGAAGGAGAGGCACAGAAATTCAGAAAATGGCAATACTGAAGCCAAACTGACCTGAGGTACCAATAAAGCTTCCACATATGCAATCTAGCAAGAGGAAGCACTAGGATAGAAGAGGCCCATGAATTCTACAGCTGGAAGAAACTCCCTGGCAGGAATGGCAGGCAGAGGAAGGAGACACTGAAAGAAAGCTGTCAAGGACAATACCTTTGGAGCTGGAAGAGAGACCAACATTCACACCGTTTGAATCTTGCAGCCCAAATGCACATGATCCTGAGGAGGAGTCAGGACAGACTTTTGGAAGTCGATGGTAAATCCCAAACTTTTAAGGAAGGATAGTGAACCCCAGAGCTTGTAACAAGCAATTGTAGGAGCTAGGCATTTTGTGACTTCCCTTGGGGCAGTAGAGGCGCCAAATGGAAAAGCAAAGAACTAAAAATGGGAGAAACAGAGAAATGCAAAAACTTCAGAGGGTGAGCAGGAATATGAAGATAAGCATCCTTCAGATCAAAAGACACCATAAAAGCCTGGGCAGCAACAGAGGAAACAGGGTTTGAAGAGAAAGCATTGGAAAGGAAGGAACCTTGAGAAAGGTGTTAAGCACGGACAGATCCAGAATAGGCCTCCAAGTGCCACTGTTTCAAGGAACCATGAACATCATGGAGTAAAACACCTACTTGGGAAGGAAGAACAGGCTGAATAGTTCCCTGGTTCACTAGGTACCAAAGAACCTCTGAGAAATGAGGAAGCTGCTTTCAAGGAGGTTGAGGAATCCCTGAAAAATGAGGGTCAGACTTCCACACTATGAAGTAACCCTGACAGAATACAGACGTCACCCAAGAATCTACAGTGATGAACTGCCAGTTTGAAAGACAAAGGGAGAGCTGAAGAGAAAAGGGAACCTGGCCGAGGGTGGGGTAGGGGCAAAATGTCAAAGACAGTCAGCCTTGTCAGAGAAAGAAGGCTTCTGAGCAACAGAAGCCTAAGAAGATTTAGGAGAAGCTCACCTACCACACGTCCTGCCTTTAGTGGCTGATGAGGCTGGCCTGCGAACAAAAGCACACCTAGTAGTACAGTTCCTCTGGAACTTGTGGATGAGGGACATAAAAATAATGTTAAAGGTGTCCTGCAAAGCCTTACCTTTCTTCTGAAGAGAAACACAGCAGCTGCAGCTCCAGATTTTTATCATCAAAAAGAGCATCTGCCAGCTTGACCTTAATATCCTCAAATAAATGCAGATGAAAGCAAGAATAATGCCTTCTGACAGACCCAAAGGCAGCAGCACTGGAAGAGGTATCAGCAGCATCATTGCTGCTGATGCCTAAGAGGCAGAACCCAACACAGAATGAGCAGAGGACTTTCCTTCAGAATTAGGGAGGTCAGAAATAACCTTACAAGCCTAGCCATCATGCCCAGAACATGTATGGTCATGGGCCTACTTCTAAATCTCGAGATACTGAAAGACCAAATTTCAGTATCTTGAAATCAAAATACCGAACACCACTATACCGAAATATTACAAAACCACATGTCACTATACAAAAAATTCAAAATACCGAATTTTCAGCAGGTGACATTCAGTTCTATAATACATCTACCACATCATCACAAACACCACCTCCCCCCAAACCTTTACTAAAACACCAGGTGCACACATACAAAACCTAAGCATAAGCAGGGAGGGCAAGCCCCCCCCCCCCACACCCCCGGCTACTTATACCAACTCCGAGGTCACACTACCACAGAAAACACAGACACAAAAAAACTACTGCTAAGTACCCTACACTTACTTCGCACACCATCATACACACATCTGAAAAACACACACTAAACACATTAAAAAAACACACTGCCGTCAACAGTAACACACACACCCATCTAACCCAACCAACTCCCAATACGTCCAATACTACTACAAAACAAAAAACCCTACCCAAAACTCTTAAACACTAACAACTTACCTGAATCTCTGTACACAGCCACACATCGTCCGCCATATCTCACTCCCAAACCACAATGCACTGCAAACACAAACCACAGCATACCACCCAACAGCAGATTTGGTAATTCAACACTCAGTAAAGTGCAGTTTTGGTTAACTGCACATTCGATATTTTAGTCTCGAGATAGTGAAAGTCGAGCTTTCAGTATTTCGAGATTTAGAATAGATACCATGGTCATACAGGTCTGGTAATTAACGGCACTAAATGCCAAGGTGGCAGCAGTATAGATTTTCTTTCCAATGTTCTCCATGGCCCTACTGTCCTTATCTGAAGGCAGGAGCTTGGTAAAGGTCAAAAGATTAGAACACTTGTCAAAGGAGACAGAGATCACAACAGAGGACATTTAAACAGGAACTGACAATCTTCAGGAACCTTGCAGAACCTGTCAGGTTCCTTAAGAGCAGGAGACTAAGAATCAGAAGTCTTACAGGCAGCTATAAAAATGTCTAACAAAGCAGCTAACACACGAGGTACTGCAAAAGGTTTAAGTGAGTCATCCCAAAGCAACTCAACACCTCTTCTGCATATCAGTACCCAACTGTAAATGGTGTGTGAACATGCAGCCAAGAAACTAATAACCAACACAAGAAGCTCACATAGTGAAATGAAGCAATTTCAACAAAGTAGCAAATCCAATGAACACAACGGGACCAAAGATAAACACTGGTGGGGAGTTGAGGAAGAATGAAACTGAACATCACAGATGGAACTTTATGGTAAGTACATAAATTACTTACCTGATATTGCCAATTTTCATTCTGTCCTCAACTGGTGGTACAGACCCATCAAGAATCCCAGGTGGCCTCAAGGAATGATATTTGTAAGCACTATTGAGCCAAATGATGCCCTACTTCTAGAATCTAAGTCCAATTTGTAATGATAGATGAAGGTGTGAGGTAAAGCCCAAGTTGCTGCAGCACAAATGTCATCCATGGAGGCTCTTGAATGAAAAGCTGAGGAAGCTGCTATTGATCTTGAGTGGGCATGCAGTTGTTTAGTTAAAGGCAAGTTCAATTTATTGCAAATAAAGGAAAAGCAATTAGTAAGCCATTTGGCTAGGGAAATTGTAGACACTGGCTTGGCCCAATTTCCTTTCAGCAAAAAAAAAAAAAAAAAAATCTGAATTTCTGAAGTCTTTTGGTCTGTCTAAAAAGAAACACAATTGCCTATGCACATCTAGTGAATGCAAGAAATATTTGCTTTTGTAGAATTTGGAGAAAAAATGGTAGACTGACATATTGGTTAATGCTTTCTGATACTACTTTGTGCAAAAAATGATGCATTAGTTCACAATGTAACTTTATCTTTAAGAAAAATTAGGTATGGAGGTTTCACTGACAAGGCCTGAATTTCTGAGATTTGTCTAATGGCTACCAAAAATGGTCTTCCAAGACAGAAATCTAGATCACAAGCATTTGCAGGTTTGAAAAGAAGAAGGTCCAAAGCTTGCAGTACCACAGTTACATCCCATGGTGGAGTAGGGGTCTTTAACTGGGGGTCTCAACAGAAATGTTCTTCAAAGAAAAGGTCTTACAAAGTTTATGTGAAGGAAGGGAAGAGCCAAATTGCTGCTAACTGAACCTTTACTGTGGAAAAACTAGCCCCTTGATTAAAAAGCAATAACAGGTACTCCAGGATAGTGTGAATCTGTGCTTAAAAGGGGGTCCACATTATTTTGAAATGCCCAGTGCACATATGTTTTCCATTTTATTTCTTGTAGATGGTTTGAGGGAAGATAACAGAATTTGGCGAACAGGGGAAGACAGCATAGATCGTCTGGCTATTACTGGAAATGGAGAACCAAGCTGTCAGCTTAAGCTTTGGAAGGTCCACATGAATCATGTATGCTGGGTGAGACAGCAGGTCTGGAGCTAGATCCAGAATCCAGGGTTGATGGATCAAATGAAGCCACAGGAAGGGGAAACAAATTTGTTGAGGCAAAAAGGGAGCAATGAGAATGACCTTACTCTTCAACCTGGTAGCACTCTGAAGGAACTTTGATATCAGAGAGATTTGGTGGATATGCATACAGTAACCCGGGGGTAAATTGTGGAGAACAGCATCCCTCGGTGACTCCCTCTGTGGGGGAATGACAGCAATGTAGCTGCTGCACTTGTTGTTTAGGGGAGATGCAAAAAGATAGCAGCAAAGCTAGCCCCCATTCGTGAGGCAACAGAATGTACCTGCTCAGTTTGTCTGCTAGCATGTTGGTCTTCCCTAGAATGTGCATTGCTAAGAGAAAGCAGTTGGAAGAGATTGCCTACTGCCACTCCCTCACTGCTTCTCAACATAGGGGGTATAATTTGGTCCCTCCTTGTTTGTGGATGTACCAAACCACTGACATTGTCTGTGTACTGCAATCATTCCAGACGGGAGTGCATCCTGAAAGGCTTGCAACACTAAAAGCACTGCTCTCAACTCCAGAATGCTGATATGCAAATTGACCTCTTCTGGGGACCACATTCCTTGGACCGTCTTTCCCAGGTAATGCCTCCCCCACCCCAGCTGGGAAGCACCCATGGTCACTATGGCCTTGGGCTGAGAAGGGACAAATAATTGGTCCTGTAGCAGTTGTTCCGACTGGGCACACCACATTGAATTGGTGACTCATACTGGAGTGGATAAAGGTAGCTGAAATACTGACCATTGGGATGCAAACATCCATTGGAAAATTGTCATGTGAAATCTGGCCAGCAGAACAAGGGTTACTGTTGCCACCATCGACACCAGTGAAAGTAGGACTAGGCAAGCTGAGACTGTGGTACTGCAAATTATCTTGTTAACCTGCGATCTTAAAGTTTGAACTCTGGAAAGAGGAAGAGAGGCCACTGTTGATCTTGTATCGAGTAGTGCTGTCATGAACTCTATAGTTTGAGATGGTTGAAGATGTGATTTTTCGGAATTTATGGTCATTGGGGGCTATGGTGAGACCAAAGGGCAGTGCTCTGAATTGGTAATGAATGGCTCCTAGCCAGAAGCACAAGAATTTCCTGGATCATCTTGTTAATTTTTATATGATAATATGAATCTTGGAGATCTACTGAGCACAACCAGTCATCTTTTTCCAGCAATAGAAGAATGGACTGAACCATGACCATCTTCCAAAGAAAGTTGTTCAGACTGCTGAGATCCAGAATTGGTCTCCAGTCCAGTTTTCTTTGCCACTAAAAATAACCTTACATTCTGGAACCTTTCTGGATTTGGAGGGGGGGGGGGGAGATGCTTGGTTGACCCTTGTTTAGCAGATTTTGAATTTGAATGGCTGCTTGTTCCCTCTGCCTGGGTGGAACATCTGGGATTTTCCTGGAATTTAGAGGAAGAAGGGAAAATGAAATTATATATCCTCCTGATACGATCCTCTGCACCCAAGTATCTTTTGATATTTCTAGCCAGGCTCTCTTGTGCAGGAACAAACAAACAAAAGAAGATAAGCACAATGATGCGTGGCTAAATATATCTATATATTTAATAGATAAACCATATTAAGTGACAATATAGAAATACATCCAGAAATCATGCCAAAAGCATGAGAACATAAACCAAACCGGTTTTGGCAGAGAAACTACCTTCCTCAGTGGAAACAATATGTAAGCATACATCCTTACATCATTTAAATACAAGCAACATACATATGATTGGATAAACTAAAAATGATCATTCAACCCAGGACTGAACCCCCTCCCCCAGCTTGATGATCCATCTTCTATCTTTCTTGTTTAATATACTATGCCATCCTATTTTATTAATAGGATCTCCCTGAATTTTGTCAATAACCACAACCCTAAAGTCAGCTGATGTGCGTTTAATAAAGTGTTTGTATAAGGCACTGGATAGCCTTTCATTCCTTGTATCAATTAAGTGTTTAGAAATGTGGATGTTTAAGGCACGTGATGTCTGACCTGTATAAAAAGCAAAACAGGAGCATATAGCCAGATAAATAACCCAATCAGAACTACAGTTGCTAAAAAAATTAATATCATAAACCTGGGATGTGTTCCTACTGGAAAATTGCTTAGACTTAATATATTTGCAAAATGAGCAATGCTCACAAGGGAAACACCCGACTATTTTATTCCCAAATAATGAAATTTGTACACGTTTGCTCTAACCTATGTTTATAATGACTCAAATGTGATCCAATTGTTTTGTCCCTGCGATATGAAAACCTACAATGTGCATCAAGTACTTCTGATAATTGCGGATCTGTGTGCAATATATCTCAATATTTATCCACAATTTGTCTAAGCTGTCCAGTGTTACTACCAAATGTGGTAGTTAGTCTAATAGTAGACATATCACTGGGTTCTCCCTACCCTCCAATATACTCCAATAATTGAGTTCTATCCTGTTTGGAAGCCCATAGACTGGCCTGCATCACATTGTTCAAATCATAACCCCTGGAAATGAATCTCTGGGTCAAGTCCCATTTATTGACTTCAACACATGCAGCTGTTGAACACACCCTCCTAGCTCTTAAAAATTGGGATTTGGGTATATTTTAATAATGTAATTAGGGTGAAAACTAGAAGCATGAAGAAGAGAATTGTATGCCGGAAATTTACGATAGATAATAGAAATACAGATCGTACTCTGAGTACTAAGTGTGACATCCAAGAAGTTAATTTCCTTATAGTCAAAGTGAAGGGTAAAGTGCATATCCCATTTATCATTAAGATAATCCACAAATTCATAAAGATAGTTAAAATCTGCCCTCCATATTCCCTCAAGGGATGAATGAATCTTCATCCATTATGGATGTGGATAGTGAACATACACAGGTGTCACCAGTTTCTAAGAGGAGAAATGTTACTCCCCCTTAGGGTTAATAAGCGGAGGGGTGGGAAGGAAAAACGGAGTGACCAATGTCACTTTTGGAATTGTTGGCTCCCCAATAACTGAAGTTTGTAATGTACACAATATTTCATCTGTGTCTTTATGTGAGAACGAAATACATTTGCTTAACAAAGGATTGAATTTTGTCCCTGCGTTTTTTGTTCCTGAAGATAGTATTGAGAATATAATTTTGTCTGTTATTAAATTTGAGATTATCTTTTGCTGGGGATGATGCCTTTCAGAGATCTGAGTTTAGGTACCACAAATCTATGTTTATGCCCCCCATGAACAAGTAGGTTTCAATTTTCCAGGATTGTGTAATAAAAGACTTGCACTTTAATAGAGGGGAATTCAGAGGATCTAGACATAATTTTGACCCAGATTGAACAACAGGCCCTTACGGATCTTCAAAATAATAAAGAACTTGTAATTTTGCCAGCTGATAAGGGTGGGGCCATTGTTGTTATGGACTGGGCACAATATTTAGCAGAGGCTGAAAGACAGCTTCAGGATGGTATGTTCTACATGAAGATACCCATGGATCCAACTCCACATTTAAAAAAAGAAATTTATGCTTTTTGAATCTTGCTCTTGAGGAGGGCATTATTACTTGATTAGACTTTTCACATCGAACAGTTAATGATCCACAGCAGCAGTATCATTTATTACCTGAAATCCATAAGGATCCCCTGAAACCACTGGGCAGATCAATTGTTTCAGGTAGAGGGTCACTAACAGAACCATTGTCAATGTATCTGACCAGATATCTGAAACCACTTTTACAAGGTGTCAGGTCCAGAATCCAGGATATGACTAAATTTCTGAAAATTGTTTCAGAAACCCAAATGGAAGAGGGTTGGATAATGTGTACATTGGATGTTACTGCCTTGTGCACAAATATACCCCACTGGGCTACACTTATGGCACTAGAATATTGGCTACACCAAGTTCCCTTATATGCTCGAGGATTTAATACCTTCCTGTTAGGTTTAACAGAATATGTACCAAGAATGTTTTTCACTTCAATGGCGAATGTTATTGGCAAGTGAAGGGAACAGCTATGGAAGCATCTTTTGCTCCCATATATGCAGATTTATTTATGGGATACTTGGAAGTGGAATTGATATATGATGTCAGTCACAATCTTTATTTGCCAGAAATTGACATATGGCAGAGATACCTTGATGACTGTTGGATGATATGGAGGGCAGATATTATCTTTATGAATTTGTGGGCTATCTTAATGATAGCAAATGGGGCATACACTTCACTTTGACTATAAGGAAATTAACTTCTTGGATGTCACACAATAGAAATACAGATCATACTCTTGAGTACTAATATCCATCGTAAATTTCCGGCATACCATTCTCTTCTTCATGCTTCCAGTTTTCAGCCTAATTACATTATTAAAAATATACCCAAATCCCAGTTTTAAAAGCTAGGAGGGTGTGTTCAATGGCTGCTTGTTTTGAAGTCAATAAACAAGACTTGAAACAGAGATTCATCTCCAGGGGTTATGATTTGAACAAAGTGATGCAGGCCAGTGTATGGGCTTCCAGACAGTATAGAACTCAATTTTTGAAGTATCGGGGTAGGGAACCCAGTGATAGGTCTACTATTAGACTAACTACCACTTTTGGTCGTAACACTGGACAGCTCAGACAAATTGTGGATAAATATTGGAATATATTGAGCACAGATCCACAATTATCAGAAATACTTTACACACGTTGTAGGTTTTCATATCGGAGGGCACAACAATTGGATCACATTTGAGTCATTATGAACGAAGGTTAGAGCAAATGTGTACAAACTTCATTATTTGGGAAATAAAATAGTCGGGTGTTTCCCTTGTGAGCATTGCTCATTTTGCAAATATAAAGTCCAAGCAATTTTCCAGTAGGGACACATCCCAGGTTTATGATATTACATTTTTTAGCAACTGTAGTTCTGATTGGGTTATATATTTGGCTATATGCTCCTGTTTTGCTTTTTATATAGGTCAGATAAGTTCTGATTGGGTTATATATCTGGCTATATGCTCCTGTTTTGCTTTTTATATAGGTCAGACATCACGTCCTAAAAATCCGCATTTTTGAACACTTAAGTGATATAAAGAACAAAAGGCTCAGTGCCTTATACAAACACTATTACAATACACATCAGCTGATTTTAGGTTCGTGGTCATTGACAAAATTCAGGGAGATTCTATTAATAAAACAGGATGGCATAGTATATTAAACAAGAAAGAAGATGGATCATCAAGCTGGGGGGGTGGGGGTTGTTCAGTCCTGCGTTGAATGATCTTTAGTTTATAAAATCAGATGGATGTTGCTTGTATTTAAATGATGCAAGGATGCATGCTTACATATTGTTCCCACAGAGGAAGGCAGCTTCTCTGCCGAAACAGGTTTGGTTTGCTTTTGGCATGATTTCTGGATGTATTTCTAAGTTGCCACTTAATATGGTTTATCTATTAAACATACAGATATATTTAACCGCACATCATTGTGCTGGCCTTTTGTTTGGAACATTTTATTGCTTAGCTTTGTGCACTTGCCTTACTTGTGGGCATGTTGGAGGCAGAGACAAACAACACCCAATTGCCTCCATAGGGGGACAATCAGCTCTCCTTTCAGGAACACTGGAAGGGTTTGCCAAAGAAAGATTCTCTGGACCCTTGATGTTACAGGACTCCTCTGCCATGAGGGTGGGCGTCTACCATTTGAACTTCACCAACTGCCTCTGGGGGGAAGACCCTCCACGTGTCCTGGAAAGCTCCTTGTAATTTTCTTGAACTACATCTTTCCACCACCTCTACGATTTCTCGAAAATGATCATTGGGGGGATGGGGACAATGCCCACACCAGAAAGGCTCTTTCCATCCTTCTCACACCTGGACAATGTATCTTTTACTTTGGGGCCAAATAGAGAGATGCTGCCAAAAGGAGGATTGATGAACATACCCTTAAAATTATCCACAAAAAATCACACAAATGCATCTAGACGAGTCTGCTAATGGCCATGCCTGAACCCACTGCCCTTGAGTTTCCTTCTGCCACATTAGAAATAAGCCTCATGGATGAGTTGGAAATTGATTGCAGGGTCACCAGCTGAGAAATGACTAAATCTTTCACGTCTTCAGACACGTTTCCTGTGAGGGTACCTAAAGTTTCCTTAATCAGATCCCTTTGAAGTCTGACAAAACATGCCAAATAGTTTACATACCTTAAGGGAATCAGCTCTGAAGCATAGAAACTTCCCAAATCTGTCCATACACCCACCAGTCCTTGTCAGGGGGAAGAACAGATATACTTTCGTCAGCAAGTTCTTTTCTGGTGGTCACAGCCATAACCATGGCATCAACAGAGGGATCCTTGACTAAAACTGTTTACTCTCTGGGGGGGGGGGTCATAATCTTGTCTAGCTTCCTGGGAATGGGCTCAATGGTGTCAGATTCCTTCCATGCCCATCACAAAACTAACTCCTTGAGCTTGTCAGTGGGCGGGTTAACCCAGGATGTAGATGGGTCAGTACCAAAAGCCTCCAGTAGCACAGTTTCCTCTGACAAAAGGTTGCTGAGATTCCAGCCACACTAGTTTCAGGATCTTAAGGATGTCTCCAAATGAGACATTGTCAGGAAGTGACAGTGGGGACCCCTCACCCTCATCAAAATCTGTTTCCTCTGTGACTGATTCAGGGGAATCCATATGCTTCCTCTTGTATGTCCTCCTCTTAGGGACCCTCTTGGTGGGATAACTCCAGGGAGGTATCAGAAGAGGAGAGAATACCCTGCTGAGAAGCCTGGCATTTTGGTCATCAGCTGTCCCTGTAAAGATGATAGTTGAGTCTCAAGGAGCAGAGGGGGGGGAACAAAAGTACACATAGGATCTGATAGGGGAGGCACCACCTGGGTCTGAGGTGTAGACAGAGCTTTCTCCAAAACCCTAAAGAAGATTGTCCTGGAGAGGGATAAGGATCCAGATTAGAGAGGCCAAGCCTCTGATTCCTAGTCCCACCCTCCTCAGAGGACAGCCACCCCAAAGGTGAAGTTGGAACCAAACTGACCATTGCTGATGCTCCAAGATGCAGAGACTGCTCCAAAACCCTTGGAGTCGACTGCAGCACCTCGGACTCTGGGTAAAATCAGCTCTAAGAGCTCTCCAGATCAGACTAGACTGAAGAGCTCAGAGCAAAGATCCTCTGATATGAAGCAGACTGTTCTGGACAACTCTGACCTGAGGGCTCTGAAACCTGAAATGGAATCAAAGGAGGAATTAGAGGAAGAGTTGTGAACGTACGGGCCTCCGACCCAATGGGGTAGCAGCCAAGAAAAAGGCAGGCTGGTTCTGCACTGAGAGGATCTCTCTCACTAGCCTCTTTACACCTTCTTCAGTGAGACTTCGAAAATTGGGTGAATAGAGCAGATGGAGATTTTGGCCTTTCCAAAAACAGAAAAGGCACTCTTGATGGAACTGAGTCCAAAGGTGGCGAGTACCTTGTTTTAGGCAGAGTTAGTAAGGTAGATTTTGATATATGATCCAAGGTCTTTGGATCGGATTAATGTTTACATTTCAGAGACTTCGGCTCTGAAGAAACCATCAGATCCAAAAACAGGTACTTGAACTTTGTAAGATCCAGAGAAGGGGCTGGATCTGAGAATTTTGGTTTCTTCTACACAGGATCCGAAAGAACTGTAGGATCCAAAGAAGCTTTTAGTAGGATTTTTCCGAGGATTTGGACGAAGCAGAAGAGGTGCTCTGAGAAGTACAAGATGTCATCTTTGTTTTTTTCTCTGGATGCTGCAGTGACAGCTTCATCAAAAGATGAAGACAAAAGCCCCTTCAAAATAAGCTTATTAATATGATTTACCAATGCTCTAGGGTTGAAAGTGTGGCAGATTGCGCAATTCTCCTGGAGATTAAGGGGGCCAAAGCAAAAAAAAAAAACACAGAGTGAGGGAGTCAGAAACAGGTATCTTCTAACCACATTTTCTGCATTTCTTGAACCCTGCCAGTCTCTTTTCCTTGTCAGCCATAACAAAAAGCAAATCACAAACAAATGTAACAGTGTTAAGACATGAATTATAGACAAATAGATTTCTTTTTCTTTCTTTTTTTTTTGGGGGGGGGTGAAAGAAGTAATAATGGTAAAGACTACAATAATTTGTAGAACAGCAGAAAGTTACTAATGATAGTAACTAGAAATGTACCAATAGTAAAATGGAGAAAGATTTTAATGAAAAGAAGGTAAGGGAGAAAAAACTAATGAGTTAAATACATTTTAAAAAAGGTTTAAGAATGAGAAGTTTTAAAGCTACTTATCACCCCAACTCGAGAGAACCAAGAAAGTACAGTTGTGTACACTTACCATAAATGTAGATATTAGAGTGTATTCACTGTTGCAGCCATTACATTTGGGGTAATCTGCTGGCAGGTGGCCCTCAAGTCGGCCTGATTAACAAAGTCTTGGATCCTGCGTTGGTTGCTGTCCCTTCTTCCATGATGTCAGGTTGTCAGGGGTATAAAACATGCAGCAGACACCATTACATCAGTTTTACTTGCCCCAGATGTCAGGTGCCCCCCAAATGGGGAGCAAATAAAATTAAAAACACAAAAATATACCTCCAACCAAAAGCAAATACACCAAAAAGGCTTTTAAGCATAGAAAAAGAAAGTATAGGTATAGTCAGAGAAAAACTGGGCTGGAGGAAGGGGAACCAGGACTGCAACAGTGAATACACTTGAGCATCTACATTTATGGTAAGTGTAAACAACTGTACTATGTTCTTCGTGTTTCACTGTTGCAGTCATTACATTTGGGTAGATTTCGGGAGGAGGAATTTATACAGTATTAGGACCAGCTATAAGGCCCTGCAAGACAGCAGTGGCAAAGCCAGCTCTGGATTTAGAGAAAAATGGCAAATGATAATGCTTGGTGAAAGTATGTACAGAACTCCGGGTAGCAGCTTCTAGAATATCCCTGGTAGGAACACCTCTGA
Source organism: Protopterus annectens (assembly GCF_019279795.1). Taxonomy (NCBI): domain Eukaryota; kingdom Metazoa; phylum Chordata; order Ceratodontiformes; family Protopteridae; genus Protopterus; species Protopterus annectens. The sequence goes on along the minus strand of NC_056731.1, from coordinate 1,195,733,504 downwards.
GAAAGGCTGCAGAAGTAGATGTAGCCCTGGTGGAATGAGATCTGATCCCCTGGGGGATAGGTTTTCCATGGTGCTCATAGCAGAAATGAACGCAATGGCTTATCTATTTAGAAATGGTTTGTTTTGAAATAGCCTTCCCCTCTGCCCCAGCAGCAAATGCTACTAGCAATTGTTAAAATTTTCTTTGAAATTTAGTTCTGTCCAAGTAGAATCTTAGTTGTCTGTTCACGTCCAAGGAATGCAGAATCTGTTCCCCTTTGTTCTGTGGATTGGGATAGAAGGTTGGCAAATTAATTGACTGATTAACAGCCACACTGGAAACCACCTTGGGCATGAAGGCTGGATTGGTCCTCAGAGATACCCTGTCCGCATGAAAGATGATGAAAGGCTCCACTGCCATAAGGGCCTGTAATTCAGATATCCTTCTAGCTGAAGTGATTGCTAAAAGGAAGTCTGTTTTCCAAGAAAGAAATTGCTTCGCAAGGGCCTGTCTTTTTCCTCTGTTAAAATCCACACCAGCTATTTCAGCTCACTATAACACAGAACCACCCCCCTCTTTTCTCATCCCCTGCTCAGGCAGTATCTCAGAGGGGCAAAGAACTTGAGACCACCCAGGAGAGGTACTACTCCCGCCTGGGACCTCAACTGGCTAGAAAGGAGGTATTGTGAGCCTCTACAAAACAAAGTTAAGGTCCCAGGCAGGAGTAGGAGCGCTCCTGGGTGATCTCAAGTTCTTTGCCCCTCTGAGATACTGCCTGAGCAGGGGATGAGAAAAGAGGGGTGGTTCTGTGTTATAGTGAGCTGAAGTGTGGATTTTAACAGAGGAAAAAGACAGGCCCTTGTGAAGCATCTCAGTTAAGTATTGCAAAATCTGAGGTAAATTGGGCACTGCTGTGCTCATCCCTAAAGATTGGTTCCAGGCACAGAATCTTTTCCATTTGTCAGCATAAGATTTTCTAGTACTAGGTCTTCTCGCCTCCAAGATGACATCCATCACAGGTTTGCTGAGGGATGCTAAGGGTGAATTTAAGTGATTAGCCAAGCTGCAAGGTTCAATGTTGGGAGCTGAGGGTGCAGAATTTGGTTCTCCTGCTGAGACAGCAAAGAAGGTGTCTGAGGCAGGTGCCATGGATATATATATATATATATATATATATATATATATATATATATATATGTGACACATTGCACAAGAGTAGGTACCAGTGTTGGCGCGGCCAATTTGGAGCAATCAAAATCATTCTTGGTTTGTCCTGTTTGACTTTTAGCAGGACTTTGGAGAGCAGAGGGAGAAAGGCGTAGGCTGTTAGGTTTTTCTAGCTGAAGGACAGAGCATCCACTTTCCAGGCATTTTTGTGGGGAGTCCTTGTGCAAAATTTGTCCAACTGGTAGTTCTGGGGGGAGGCAAATAGATCTATGTCTGTGCTCCCCCATTTGCTTGTCAACATGTTGAAAATCCGTGGTTCCAGTTTCCACTCATGTGGCTCCATGAGATTTCTGCTTAGTCCGTCTGCCAGTGTATTCAATTTTCCTGGCAGGAATTGAGCTTGTAGGTGCCCTTGGTTGCTCAAGGCCGTGTTCCACAATGCCATGGCTAGTCTGCAGAGGGGGGTAGGAATGTGTACCCCCCTGCTTGTTTATGTACCACATAACCATGGTGTTGTCCGTCTTTACCATTAGTTGTTCTGGAAGAATGTAGTCCTTGAAGGCTGTCAGAGCATTCTGTACAGCTAACATTTCTTTTTGATTGATATGTAGGTGCATTTGATTTGGGTTCCATTTGCCCTGAATGCACTTCCCTACCAGGTGAGCCCCCCCATGCATAGTCTGATACACCTGTAGTTAGGGTTTGGGCGGCAGGGGGTAGTGTGAATGGCAGTCCATTGTTTTGGTGGCAGGCCTCTGCCCACCATAGGAACTCCAGGCGTAGGCAAGGTATGATAGGAATCATTGTTTCCAGGCTGTGACAATGTTGACTCCATAGACTTTTTAAGTACCATTAAAGTTTGCTCATATGCAGTCTTGCATATGGAATTAGAAGAATGAAGGAGGCCATGAACCCCAAGGCTTGCAGAATTTGTCTTGCAGATAGCAGGGTTTTTGTGGCCACTTGTTTAAAGTAAGTTACCAAATGAATTTGCTTTTCTGGCATGAGGAAAGCTATCTGGACAGTTGTATTCAAGCTTGCACCCAGGAATATAATCTGTTGAGAGGGTACCAGTTGTGATTTAATTTCGTTTATGGAGTACTGCAGTCAAGTTAGAACCCTTTTTACAAAAGCTAGATGACTTATAAGTATGGCCTGGTTTTCTGCCTGAATTAGACAATCGTCCAGGTATGGATATATTTGAATATTTCTTTGCCTGCAAAATGCAATTACTGGAGCCAAGCACTTTGTGAATACCCTGGGCGCAGTAGACAAGCCAAAGGGCAGTGCAGAGAACCGATAATGCAAGTAGCCTGCTTTGAAGCGTGGGTATCTTCTGCAAGATTCCCTGATTGGGATATGCAGGTAAGCTTCTTTTAAATCTAGAGTTGCCAACCAGGCATCTTTGCCTAGCATAGGAAGTAACTGAAGAGTCAGCATCTTGAATTTTGGAATGTCCAGAAAGGTGTTTAGAGTAGACAGGATTGGACGCCATGATTTGTCTTTTCTGTGTACCAGGAAAAGCCTGGAATAGAAACCTTGTCCCTTTTCCTCTTCTGGTACTAGTTGAATAGTCCCCATGTTTAAGAGGGGAAAGTACTTAATTATAAGCCTCTGCCCACTGATTTTGGGGCAGGTATGGCCACCCATTTGGTGTTGGCAATGTGTGGAAATGAAATCTGTATCCCTGGGACACTATATTTAAAAACCCATTTGTCCTGGGTTATGAGTTCCCAGTTCTTTGCATGAAGAGCAATCTTTCCCCCCAAAGGGGCAGCTAAAATGTAAGTGCTTGGTAATTTTAAAGAAAAGTCATTGAGACTGTTTACCATAGGGGGGTGTCTTATTTCCAGATTTGGAAATGGAGGCCCCCATTGCTTAGTTCTGAGAGTCCCCTGGGACTGAAACCTGGTGCTTTTGGTGTGTCTGGGTTTGGCTTGAGAGGATCTGGAAGGAGCTGGAAAGGACAAATTCTTAGTAAGCCAGAGCCTACTAAATATTGGAGGTTGCACTTGTAAGAAATCTTTTACAGTTTGCATAGATTTAGCTTCATCTTCCATCTTTTTTAGAACTTCTTCAGCCTTATTGCCCAACAGGCAGTCCTGATTTAAAGGAGCATTCAACAATTTCGCTTTAACATGGTCAGGCAGAGATTGATCCTTAAGCCAAGCATGCCTTCTAAGCACAGACCCAGTAACAGCAGCCCTGCAAGAGGCCTCTAAAGAATCAAAACCACATTGCAAAGTATGTTTTCCAACTTGTTCAGCAGAATGCAATAAATCCTGTAAATCTTTATTTTCCACACAGTTAGAGATCAACATCATTTTCTGTTTAAGCAGTCCAATAATATGCTGTTGATATTTTAACATATGAAATTGACAGTTTAAAGCCCTGATTACCACGGTTGCAGAAGTATAAACCTTTTTACCCAATCTATCCAGCGCCCTGGAGTCTCTATCAGAAAGGGTAGGATTTTTAGCAGTAGAAGCCTTAATGACTTTGGGCCCCTGAGAAATGGTTTCTGGATCTGCAACAGGACTTTTTGAAAAGGAACTTGTGGGACTCTAGAACCCTGTAGTATCTGTCAGGCTTACTAGGAGCCGGAGGCAGGGAATCAGGGGCCATACTGGATTCTGAAAACACATCATCAACACTGCCTAGTACAGGAGGTATAGCCAAAGGCCTATGCTGAGGTAAAAGAAGGAAATCCCCAAGTCTCTTTTTTGAATCAGAAAATTCCTGACTTTCCCAGTGGAAATGCTCCCTTAAGGTATGTAAAGTTTCCCCAAAGGAAAAGTCCTGGGGGGGGGGGGCAGAGGGAATGGAATCCTCTGCATCAGAATCCTCATAAGTATGTATGGACAAATCTAGGTCATTCGAAGACTCAGAAGAAACAGAGTCCTGATCAGAAGATTCATAGTCAAGCTCAGTCCTAGGCCTCTTAGAATCTTAGAAGGGGGGGGGGTCTATCCCTGATTAGAGTAATTAGATCTTCAGCCACTTTGATCATTTGTTTTTTAGGCATAGGGGCCTGAACATGTGGCCTGGGCGTCAGTTTTTTAAACATGGATTGAGATTTAGGCCTTAGTAATAGAAGGTGGAGTCAGTTTAATATGCAAGTCTGTAGGCCTGAATACACCCTCAGAAGCCGGTGCCTGCAAAGCGGCTCCGGACCCATCCAAGGTAGAGACATCCACGAGTTCCATAGGTGAAGCATCTCGCGACATAATGGACTCCGAATGGGTCTCAGTAGAGGCCTGTGAGTCAGAAGTAGCGAGTATCAGGGGCCGCGAAAGCACCTGACTGAGTACCGGCGAACTGGCGACTGGCTTTGAAGCGTTGTCGGCAGTTTTGGACCTCAACGGCCTGTCTCTGTCTTTATCTTTGCATTTTTTCAAAATCTCGGTAGTCGGATGGCTAACCAATGTTATTTCTAGATAATTAAACCAAGAACCGAAATATTTAGAGGCAAAAATGTACTGACGGAGAGTGAGATGATTAAATAAAGCACAAAACTGACAGCAAGGTATGGTGTGGTCAGGGCCTAGGCAAGGAATACAGTACAAATGAAAATCTTTATGAGGTATTTGCTTTCCACAAGTAATGCAATTATTAACTTTTACTGACATCGGTAAGGAGCAAGAAAAAGTGTCCTCAACGGGGTACTTAGCTTTAAGTTGAAGACTTCAGTTCTGAAACTCGAAAATGAAAATTTCAGGAGTCAGCCGACCGGCACTTGCGAACTGCTTCTGGCACTGCACGGCAAGAAAGACTGATGTAATGGCGTCAGCTGCATGTTTTACACCCCTGACGACCTGACGTCATGGAAGAAGGGACAGCAACTGACGCAGGACCCAAGACTTTGTTAATCAGGTCGACTGAGGGCAACTTGCCAGCAGATTACCCCAAATATAATGACTGCAACAGTGAAACATGAAGAACATCCAAGTCTTTTTGCTGGAATCAGCAAATGAGATCTGAGGTAATAAGGGTTGGTGCATTCTGGGTAAGGAGAAGCTCGAGAGTTCAAATTTGCCACAAACTTACAGTGGCCGAATCTGATCCAAGGGCTCGGATCTGAACCCATCAGTTGAGGACGCACTGAAAATTGACAAATTTAAATGTTTCAGTATACCCTGGTAAACAAACATTTATCTATTTTGCCTGTTTTAAAGCTTACGGCTACCAAACTGTAACATGGGAATGATGTATAATGATATCAGTTTGTATTAACCCCCCCCTTAACTTTCAGTTATTTCACTTGGACTAGTTTAAGCATAATGGATCGTATTTTCGAACAGCTTATGTATTTTAAACAGTTTATATATTTTTAGTGTGTTTTTTTCATCCGTTTCTCCCACACCAACAAAATATTTATTCTTAGTTTTTTAAGCTCCTACTTGTTTAAACTGGACTTCTCCACAACAGTTATGGATTTGTTACAAATTATCTCATTAACTTATTCACTGAAAACCAATAGTGCTGTTTGCTCAATCAACTGCATGTATTTAAATTTCATGTTTTTAAGTATTTTCTGGTTCTAATGAAGTCCTGAGAGGATGAGAGCTCTGAAAGTACAGTTGTGTACACTTACCATAAATGTAGATGTTTGAGTGTATTCACTGTTGCAGTCATTACATTTGGGTAATCTGCTGGCAGGTTGCCCTCATTCGGCCTGAATAACAAAGTCTTGGGTCCTGCGTCGGTTGCTGTCTCCTCTTCCATGATGTCAGGTCATCAGGGGTATAAAACATGCAGCCAATACCATTTTATTCAGTTTTTCTTGCCCCAGATGTCAGGTGCCCCCCAAATGGGGAGCAAAAACATATATATAAACAGCAATATATATATATATATATATATATATATATATATATATATATATATATATATATAAATGCACTTTTAACAACATCAACTTTACCCTCATCTAAAAGCAAATACACCACAAAGGCTTTAAAATATAGTGAAGGAAAGAGAAAAGGGGGATGGCGGGTGGGTAACCCGGACTGCAACAGTGAATACACTCTAACATCTACATTTATGGTAAGTGTATACAACTGTACTATGTTCTTCGTGTTTCACTGTTGCAGTCATTACATTTGGGTAGAATTCCAAAGCTATGGGTGGGAGGATGGAACTAAATAGCATTAGGAGCGGCTATAAGGCCACGCAAAACTGCAGTGGCAAAGCCTGCCCTGGATTTGGAGAAGAGAGGCAAATGATAATGCTTTGTGAAGGTGTGAACAGAGCTCCAAGTAGCAGCTTCTAGAATGTCTTTGGTTGGAACTCCTCTGAGAAAGGCCGCTGAGGTAGAGGCAGCCCTGGTGGAATGTGACCAGATTCCCTTAGGCACAGGTTTACCATGGTGCAAGTAGCAGAAACGAATGCAGTGGCTTATCCACTTAGAAATAGTCTGCTTTGATATAGCCTTCCCCTCTTGATCCTGCAGCAAATGCCACCAGTAGTTGCTCAGACTTTCTTAGAGATTTGGTCCTGTTTAAGTAGAATCTTAGTTGTCTGCATACATCCAATGAATGCAGAATCTGCTCCCCCTTGTTCTGCGGATTTGGGTAAAATGTTGGCAGGTGAATAGTTTGGTTAAGAGCCACACTGGATACCACCTTAGGCATAAAGAAAGGATTAGTCCTGAGGGACACCCTGTCCGGGTAAAATGTAATAAAAAGCTCCACAGCCATGAGAGCCTGTAGTTCTGAAACCCTTTTTGCTGAAGTGACTGCCAAGAGAAAAGCTGTTTTCCAAGATAGGAATTTTATACCCGCAGTAGCTGCTGGTTCAAAAGGAGGCAGGGTGAGTTTTTCCAGCACAAAATTGAGGTCCCATGCAGGAGTTGGTGATGATCTGGGAGGCCTTAAATTTTTGGCCCCTCTAAGATACTGTTTTAGCAGAGGATAAGAAAAGATGGGAGGCTCCGTGTTGTAATGAGCCGAGATGGCAGAGGCATGGATTTTTATTGAAGTAAAAGATAGGCCCTTGTCAAGCATCTCAGTCAAATATTGTAAAATCCGAGGAATATTGGGCTTTGCTGTGTCTGTTCCTTGTGCTTGGTTCAAAGCACAGAATCTTTTCCATTTATTAGCATAAGATTTTCTAATACTAGGCCTTCTGGCTTCCAAAAAATGACATCCATCACAGATATACCGAGAGGTGTTTGAATAATTAAATGATCAGCCATGCTGCAAGATTCAGAGTTTGGAGCTGAGTGCGCAGAATTTGATTGTTCTGCTGAGACAGTAGATGAGGTATTTGAGGCAAGTACCAAGGAGTCGAGACATATTCCTTAGAATTCGGTACCAGTGCTGGCGAGGCCAGTCCAGAGCAATTAGGATCATTTTTGGTTTTTCCTGTCTGACCTTTAGTAAGACCTTGGAGAGAAGAGGCATGGGGGGAAAGGCATAGACTGATAGGTTTTTCCAACTGAAGGATAGGGCATCCACTTTCCATGCTTGTCTGCGACAAGTCCTTGTGCAGAATTTGTCCAGTTGATAATTTTGTGGAGAGGCAAATAGATCTATGTCTGGGCTCCCCCATTTCTGTGTTACCATGCTGAAGATTTGTGGATCCAGTTTCCACTTGTGCGGGTCCATAAGATTTCTGCTTAGGTCATCTGCCAGAGTATTTTGTTTTCCTGGCAGGAACTGAGCTTGAAGATTTACTTGGTAAGTCAAGGCTGTGTTCCACAATGCCATGGTTAGTCTGCAAAGGGGGTAGGAATGCGTACCCCCCTGCTTGTTTATGTACCACATAACTGTGGTGTTATCCGTCTTTATCAGTAGTTGTCCTGGATGAAGTAAGTCCTTGAAGGCTGTCAGAGCATTCTGAACAGCTAGCATCTCTTTCTGGTTGATATGCAGATGCATTTGTTTTGGGCTCCATATGCTCTGAATGCATCTCCCCGCCAGGTGGACCCCCCCAAGCATAGTCTGATGCATCTGTAGTTAGAGTTTGGGTGGCAGGGGGTAGAGTGAATGACAGTCCCTTGTTTTGGTGACATGTCTCTGCCCACCAAAGAAACTCCTGTTGTAGGCAGGGAATGAGAGGAATCATTGTTTCCAGACTGTGACAATGTTGACTCCATAAACTTTTTAGGTACCACTGAAGTTTCCTCATATGCAGTCTTGCATATGGAATTAGTAGAATGCAAGATGCCAAGAACCCCAAAGCCTGAAGAATTTGTCTTGCAGATAACTGGGTTTTTGTTGCCATCTGTTTGAAGTATGTTGTCAGTTGCCTTAGTTTGCCTGGCGTAAGGTAACCCATCTGGGCAGTTGTATTCAAGCTTGCACCCAGGAATGTAATTATTTGAGAGGGTACCAGTTGTGATTTTGTTTACTGTGTACCTTAGGCATGTTAGAAGCCTTTTTACAAATGGCAGATGTTGAAGAAGAATGTCCTTGTTCTCTGCTTGAATGAGACAGTAGTCCAGGTAAGGTTAAATTTGTATGCTTCCTTGTCTGCAAAATACAATTACTGGTATCAGGCACTTTGTAAAGACCCTGGGTGCAGTAGATAAGCCAAAGGGCAGTGCAGAGAATTGGTAATGCAAAAAACTTGCCTTGAAGTGGAGGTATCTTCTGCACGATTCCTTTATTGGGATATGCACGTATGCCTCAAGTCTAGAGTCACTAACCAAGCGTTCCTGCCCAGCACAGGCAGTAGCTGTTGTAAAGTCAGCATTTTGAATTTTGGAATGTCCAGGAACGTGTTCATAATCAATAATTCCAGTATTGGACGCCAGGCATCGTCTTTTCTGGGTACCAGGAAGAGTCTTGAATAAAAACCTTGTCCTTTTTTCCTGTTCTGGTACTGGTTGAATAGCCCCCATATCCATGAGGGGAAATAACTTGCTTCTGAGCCTCTGCCCATAGATTTTATGGCAGATCTGGCCAACCGTTTGGAATTGGCAAAGTATGGAAATGAAATCTGTACCCCTGGGACACTATGTTTAATACCCACTTGTCCTGTGTACTTAACTGCCAATTTTGAGCATGAAGTGCTAATTTTCCTCCCAAGGGGGCTGCAAAAAGATAAGTGCTTGGTAAAGGTAGATGGAAGTCATTGAGACTGCTTACTGTAGGGTTGTGCTTTGTTTCCTCCATATTTGGAGGCGGAGGCACCCCATTGCTTTGACCTGTAAGAACCCTGTGATTGGTATCTAGAGCCTTTTGAGCGCCTGGATTTGCCTTGACGGGCTCTGTTGGATACAGGAAAGGACCAATTTTTATTAGGCCAGTGCCTACTTAACCTGGGTGGCTGCACTTGTAAGAAATATTTTACAGTTTGCATAGATTTGTCTTCCATTTTCTTTAAAACCTCTTCTGCCTTATTACCAGAGTATCATGCTGTAAAGGGGCATCCAACAATTTAGCTTTAACATGATCAGGCAGATTTTGCTCCTTGAGCCAGGCATGCTTTCTAATCACAGATCCAGTAACTGCGGCCCTGCAAGAGGCCTCCAAGGAATCAAAACCACATTGCAAAGTATGCTTTCCAACTTGTTCTGCTGCATGCAATAATTCCTGTAATTCTTTATTTTCCACACAATCAGAAATCAACATTATTTTGTGTTTCAATAGGCCCATAACATGCTGCTGATATTTAAGCATATGAAACTGACAGTTTAAGGCCCTAATTGTCAAGGTTGCAGACGTATAAACCTTCTTTCCCCATCTGTCCAGCGCCCTGGAATCTCTATCAGAGGGGGTAGGATTTTTGGCTGTAGAGGCCTTTACACCTTTAGGACCCTGTGAAATAGGATCAGCAGCAGGATTTTTGAATAGAAATTTGTGGGAGTCAGTAACCCTGTAATACCTGTCTGGCTTACTAGGAGCAGGAGGTAGGGAATCAGGAGCCATGCTTGATTCTGAAAACACATCAACAATGTCTAATACAGGAGGTATAGCCAAAGGCCTATGCTGAGGAAGAAGGAAATCCCTAAGCCTCTTTTTTGATTCAGAGAAATCCTGACTCTCCCAATGAAAATGTTCCCTTAAAGTAGGCAAGGTTTCACCAAAAGAATAATCCTCAGGAGGAGATGCAGACGGGATGGATTCTTCTGCATCTGAATCCTCATAGGGTGGAATAGAAAATTACTGATCAGAAGAAATGGAAACCTGATCTGAAGATTCATAATCAGTGTCTTGCCTAGGCCTCTTAGCGGGGGAACCCCTGATCAAGGTAATTAAGTTCTCAGCCATTCTGATCATCTGTTTTTTAGGCGTAGGGGCCTGATCACGAGGCTCGAGAGTCATTTTTTTTTAGACTTGGATGTTTTTGAAGCTGGCGTCGGTTTTATATAAAAATGTTGAGGCCTGAAAACACCCTCAGAAGCTGGTGCCTGCTCAGGCTCCGGACCCATCCAAGGGAGAGACATCCGCGGGTTCACTACTCTGAGAATCTCGCTGCATACCGGACTCCGCATGGGTCTCGGTAGAGGCCTGCAACTCAAAAGTAGCAGGTATCAGGGGCTGCGAAAGCACCTGAGTACCAACGAACTGGCAACTGGCTTAGGAGAAGCTTCGGCGTTGGTTTTGGACCTCGACTGTCTGTCTCTTTTTCTTTGCGTTTTTTGTGAACTCCGGTAGTTGGATTGTTAACCGATGACATTTCAGGGTAATTAAATCTGGATCCAAAATATTTTGAAGCAAAAATATACTGACGCTTAATAGTGTGTTGGTTAAATCTAGCACAAAACTGACAGCAAAGCACGTTATGATCTGGGCCTAGGCAAATACAGTACAAATGAAAATCCTTATGAAGTATTTGCTTTCCAAAAGTAATGCTATTAACTTTTACTGACATCGGTAAGGAGCAAGAAAAAATTTCCCCAACGGGGTACTTACCTTTAGTTGAAGACTTCAGTTCTGAAACTCGAATGTGAAAATTTCAGGAGTCGGCCGACTGGCACTTTCCGAACTGCTTCTGCTACGGGCACCGCGCGGCAAGAAAGACTTGAATAAAATGGCGTTGGCTGCATGTTTTATACCCCTGACGTCATGGAAGAGGAAACCGCAACCGACGCAGGACCCAAGACTTTGTTATTCAGGCCGACTGAGGGCAACCAGCCAGCAGATTACCCAAATGTAATGACTGCAACAGTGAAACATGAAGAACATCAAGTTGTTTACACTTGGAAAAAAGTTTGTTTTACTTATGCTGGTGCTTCGTGTCGTTTTACTACTGCACAAGTAGTGGAGCTTTACCTTAGGGTTTATGTCTAAGGTTATTTGATCCTTAGACTGTATTACCAGTGTTTATCTTTGCACCTGTTGCCTCACAATAAGACGTTGTCCTGTTCGATTCTCAGCTAGAAAGTCTTCTGTGTGGAGACATGCGTGAATTGGCGTACCTTCATTGAAGGTTGTACGTCAGGGCTGGCAACTCAGTACGTAAAAATCTTCTGCCAATTATTAGCAGACCGGAGTTCCACTGTGGCGGCCCCTAACCGGGAAAAGCCAAAAGATACATCTTTGCACCTGTTGTGTTCATTAGATTTACTACTCATATGCTGGAATCGCTTCATTACACGAAGTAAGCCTCTTCTGCATATCACACACCTGAAAAAAATTCCACTTAAAGTACTCCATCATCCTGGCTACTGTGTCCCCAAAACAGATCTCCAAGAGAGACTCAAGGCTAATAGATTCCTCAATCAGAGCCATAAGCCAAGGGAGAAGGCATCTGAGAAGAATAACTCAAAGACCTACATCAGACTCCAAATCCTCATCCATGGAATCAGGTTTCTTTTAGGAGTAGAAGTCCAAGTTGGATTAGACACAGAAGCCCCTTGGGGAGGTTTCAGGGCCATTAAGGCATTACACAAGCCCCCCCCCCCCCCCCCGAGTAATCTCCTGCCATTCCCTCTGTGTGGGTCTTTAGGATGAACAAAAGAATGCTTGGTCTTCTACCTTTTCTTGGTAAGGATAACAGCCCTACCAGAGGTTCCAACCCCTGATGAGATTCAGAGTACTTGGTACCGGTTCTCTGACCAGAATCTGCAGAATTCCTATAAGCCTCTGAGATAACCAACCGTAGCTCCCACTCAACATTTGGGACAGATGCCTAAAAAGCCTAAGAGGACATGTGAAAGGAAGGATCCATACTGTACTCTGATGTGGTTGCAGCAGAGGAAACCGATGTCAAAACCAGATGGACAACAGAGCTAGCATCTGCTTCTAGAGAGGCATCTGGTCGAGGCTGAACAACAAAAGATTCCAGCTGAGATTTCTTGGTCGTCTTCTTGACTAATGGTAGTACCTTGGGGTTAACGGATTCCACCATGCTAGCCTGGGCCAACAGTTTAAGCCAGTGGTTCTTAAGATAAATGGCCAGAGAGGGTAACCAGCTTCTAAATGTCTTAGGCACAAATTCAATATAAATACTAAGGAAGAATGGTTGTGGGAAGCACCCAAACCAAAAAGACAATGACTGTGATGATCTTATGGGGAATCTGCTTCCATCAGAGACATCTTCCCATCTTGGTTGACATGAACTCCAAGGTAACCAAAAAAACAAGGCCAATAATAAATAAGAAAAAAGACCCGCAATGGGGCACTTATCTGATGGCTAGGTATAAGTACAGCAAAAGGTGGTTGGACTGGCAGCAAAGTAGTTCTGAGTAACTGCTTCCATACTCCACCTTTATGCCCTATGTCTTATATGGGGAGCATGTGTGACGTACACAGAATACAAGATCTAAAGCCTTTTGTATACTGGCTGGAAGATGGGTAATCCTTGGCAGTAGATTCCTATGGTGATGAATACTGCAACAGTGATACAGAAATGAATTTCCATTTTCCCATCCAATTGTCCAGGTTGCACTTGAAATGGGTTAGGGAGGAATTCTTTCACATTGAATGGGGAGTGGTTTGTGTCCCTTAAGACCCAGCATATTCTTGTGCAATATTTCTTAGATCAAATGTATGGCACCCGAGCTTTTGTAGACTGGATGTCCATATGACCTATAAGAGCAGAGTTTAAAATTGCTGTCTGACTACATAGATTTTTGCATTTTCTATATTTAATGTTTGGATATTTCCATTACTTTTCTATTTTGGTATTACAGGCAGTCTCTGGGTTAAGGACATCCAACATGCGGACAACCCAAAGATACGAACGGGCTGCTACAACGTTGGAAATGACGTGAGAATAAAAAATCCTTAAAGTTGCCAAATCTTACATGGAAAAGGTAGAATTATGTTGCACTTTCCTTTTCCGTTTTCCCTATTTGAGAAGCTGCTCGCAGACCTTGTTAGAGCAGTTACTTCCACCTTCATGAAGAACAAGAGATTCGATTGGTTAAGAGATCGCTGTTTTGGTGATCTGATTGGTCAAGACCACTGGTCTTGTACAGTACAGCATTGAAGCAGTTATTGTACTGTACAGTAGAATGGGCAAATGACATTTGCAGCTCACTAGAGTCTAGGGGACAGTAAGAGGTCTTGCAGAGGTCAAAGTTCAGGAAAGAGTGGAAAACATTTGTGGGTGATGCCTGTAGTACACAAATGTGAAGGGAAGCTTAAAAACAAGAAAGTAACTTTTTGTATGAGCATAGTTACTGTACTATTACATTGTACTTACAGTACTTCTACAGTATACCGTATTGTTAATTTTTTTTTATTTGGAAGTGTTTCTAAAATGTTTTATATGCAAAGAAAAGTAAAATAAGTACTAGTCTGAGGCAAACATTTGACTAAGTGACATTTAATAAGAACCATATGTATGTGTTTCGACTTGCATACAAATTTGGCAGGACAAACTAAAAAAAAAATAGATCTCGTCCTTAAACCGGGAACTGTCTGTATTGGATTACAGTTTGCTGCATTTTAAACTTCATTCTACTGCAAACATTTTTTTTTCTTGATTTCTTAAAAGTTATTAGCTTGGGTCAGTTGAGAAACACTCCTTTTACATTCACTGACTGAAAAGGAATCAATTTAGTTAATTAATGGAAGGAGCCAAGAAAAGTACAGTTGTGTACCTACCATAAATGTAGATGTTAGAGTTTATTCACTGTTGCAGTCATTACACTTGGGTTATCCTGCTGGCAGGCCACCCGCAGTCGGCCTGTATTCAAAAGTCCTGGTCCGGCGTCTGTTGCTGTTGCCTCTTCACTGACATCAGTGCGCCAGGGGTATAAAAGATGCAGCTGATGCCATTTTCTTCAGTTTTTCTTGCCCCAGATGTCAGGTGCCCCCAAGAAGGTAGGCAATACATATTGCTTATAAAAACATACAGTAAAATAAAAACAATACCTTCATCTACAAGCAAATACACCACATAGGTTGTATAGGATAGAGAAGTATAGATAAGTCCCAGCAAAGAAAGGGGGATGGAGGGTGGGTAACCTGGACTGCAACAGTGAATACACTCGAGCATCTACATTTATGGTAGGTACACAACTGTACTATGTTCATCGTGTTTCACTGTTGCAGTCATTACACTTGGGTTAAATCCCAAAGCTGAGGTAGGGCGGCTGGGTCTAAATAGGATTAGGAGTGGCTATGAGGCCCTGCAGAATTGCAGTGGCAAAGCCTGCTCTGGATTTTAGAGTAAAGAGGTAAGTAATAATGCTTGGTAAAGGTGTGCACTGAACTCCAAGTTGCAGCCTCAAAAATTTCCTTGGTTGGTACTCCTCTGAGAAAGGCTGCTGAAGTGGCTGCTGCCCTGGTAGAATGTGGCCTAATATTCTTAGGCACTGACTTGCCATGCTGTGCATAGCAGAAACGAATGCAGTGTCCTATCCATTTTGAAACAGTCTGCTTTGAGATAGCCTTTCCTTGTGATCCTGCAGCATATGCTACAAACAGTTGCTCAGTTTTTCTGAAAGATTTTGTTTTGTCCAAGTAGAAGCGTAGCTGCCTGTGTATGTCCAAAGAGTGCAGAAGTCTCTCCCCTTTATTCTGGGGATTTGGACAGAATGTTGGCAAATGAATGGTTTGGTTAAGAGCCACACTGGATACTACCTTTGGCATAAATGCTGGGTTTGTGCTTAGAGATGAAAAATGATAAAAGGTTCCACTGCCATTAATGCCTGTAACTCAGACTCTTGCTGAAGTTATTGCTAGGAGTAAAGCAATTTTCCATGATAAGAATTTTATATCAGCTGTACTGGCTGGCTCAAAAGGAGGCAGTGCGAGCTTTTCCAAGACAAAGATGAGGTCCCATGTAGGTATCGGTGCTCTCTTTGGGGGTCATATTTTTTACCCCTCTGAGGTACTGTCTTAGCAGTGGATGTGAAAAAATAGGAGGTTCTGTATTGTAATGAGCTGAAATGGCAGAGGCATGGATCTTAATTGATGAGGAGGACAGGCCTTTGTCCAGCATCTCAGTTAGGTATTGTAAAATCTGAGGAATATTTGGAACAAGTGGTTCAAGTCCTTGTGCCTGGTGTGTTCTGAGTGGCTATATTATTTGCCATGCAGCCAGATTTAGGGTTCTGAGTTGGCTGTGCAGGATCTAATTGTTTTGTTGAGTCAGAAGATGAGGAATTTGAGGTAAAGTCCAGGCTGGGCCTTGAGACAAGCTCTTTAGGAATGGGTACCAGTGCTGGCGTGGCCAGTCTGGGGCTATCAGAATCATCTTTGGCTTCTCTTGTCTGACTTTTAGGAGTACCTTGGGAAGGAGAGGCAGTGGTAAAAAGGCATAAACTGTTAGGGTTTTCCAGCTGACTGATAGAGCATCCACTTTTCCATGCTTATGAGTGATAAGTCCTTGTGCAGAATCTCTGTAGTTGGCAGTTGTGAGGGGAGGCAAAAAGATCCATGTCTGGGCATCCCCATTTCCTTATGCTGAAAACCTGTGGATTTAGTTTCCACTCGTGAGGGTCCATGAGGTTTCTGCTTAGTTCGTCTGCCAGAGTATTTTTCTTTCCTGGCAGGAATTGTGCCTGCAGATGTACTTGATAGGTCAGTGCTGTGTTCCACAAAGTCATGGCTTGCCTGCAGAGGGGGTAGGAATGTGTGCCCCCTTGCCTGTTTATGTACCACATAACTGTAGTATTGTCCGTCTTTAGTAACAGCTGTCCTGGATGTAGTAGATCCTTGAAGGCTGTCGGGGCATTCTGTACAGCTAGCATCTCTTTTTGATTGATATGAAGATGCCTTTGGTCCGCGGGCCACATGCCCTGAATACATTTTCCTGCCATATGTGCCCCCCCAGGCATAATCCGATGCATCTGTTGTTAGAGTCTGCCTGGCTGTGGGTAAAGTGAAAGGCTGTCCCTTGTTGTGGTGACAGGCCAGTGCCCACCATCGAAACTCCTGTTGCAGGCAGGGAATAAGAGTTATTATTGTTTCCAGGCTTTGGTAATGTTGAGTCCAAACACTTTTTAGATACCATTGTAGCTTCCTCATATGCAGTCTTGCATATGGAATTAGCAGGATGCAGGATGCCATGAAGCCCAAAGCCTGCAGAATTTTTCTTGCAGGTAGCCAGGTCTTTGTTGCCATCATTTGAAAGTAATGAGTCAGTTGCCTTTGCTTGTCTGGCGTGAGGTAAGCCATCTGGGCAATTGTATTTAAGCTTGCACCCAGGAATATTATCTCTTGAGAGGGCACTAGTTTTGATTTCTTTTCGTTTACTGTGTACCCTAGGCAAATTAGTAATCTGTTTACAAACGCCAGATGCTTTAGTAGAATGTCCTTGCGCTCTGCTTGAATAAGGCAATTGTCCAAGTAGGGATACATTTGAATTCCTTTTTGTCTGAAAATGCAATTACTGGTGCCAGGCATTTTGTGAAGACCCTGGGCGCAGTAGATAAGCCAAAGGGCAGTGCAGAGAATTGGTAATGCATTGAGCCAGCTATGAATCTGAGGTATCTTCTGAAAGACTGTCTGACTGGGAAATGCAGGTATGCCTCTGAGGTCCAAAGCAACTAGCCAAGCCTTCTTGCCCAGTATGGGTAGAAGTTGCTGCAGTGTCAACATTTTTAATTTTGGAACATCCAGGAAGGTATTTAGAATAGACAGGTCCAGTATTGGTTTCCAGGCTTTGTCCTTTCTGGGTACCAAGAAAAGTCTTGAGTAAAATCCTTGCCCCTGTTCTTGCTGTGGTACTTTTTGAATAGCCCTCATGTCCATGAGAGCCACAATTTGTTTTTGTGCCTCTGCCCATTGATTTTGTGGCAGGTCTGGCATACCTTTTGACCTTGGTAGGGTGTGAAAGTGGAACCTGTAACCCTGAGAAACAATATTCAGTACCCATTTGTCCTGGGTGATCATGTGCCAATTTTGTGAGAAAAGTGCTAGTTTTCCCCCTAAGGGTGCTGTCAGAAGGTAAGTGGCTTGGCATTTGTAGAGGGAAGTCATTGGGACTGTTTCCTATAAGGTTGTGATTTGTCTTCTCCGCCTTTGGGGGCTGAAGCACCACATTGTTTAGGTCTGTATGAGCCTTGGGGCTGAGATCTGCCTCTTGGGTGTCTATCTACCTCTTTGTGGCCTGTCTGACACTGGAAAGGACCAATTTTTAGAAGGCCAGTTCCTGCTAAATATAGGTGGCTGAAGCTGTAAGAAATCCTTTATTGTCTGCATTGATTTTGCTTTATCCTCCATTTTCTTTAACACCTATTCTGCCTTAACACCAAACAAGTATCATGCTGTAATGGAGCATCCAATAATTTTGCTTTAACATGATCAGGTAAAATCTGTTCTTTTAAGCAAGCATGCCTTCGAATGACAGAACCTGTAACTGCGGCTCTGCAAGATGCCTCTAAAGAATCAAAACCACATTGCAAAGTATGCTTTCCCACTTGTTCAGCTGCATGCAATAAATCCTACATTTCCGTGTTCTCGGGACATTCAGAGCTTGTAAGCATTTTCTGTTTTAGCAAAGATATTAGGTATTGTTGACATTTAAGCATGTGAAACTGGCAGTTTAAAGCCCTTACAGCTAAAGTAGCAGAGGTGTAAACTTTTTCCCCCCATCTGTCCAGTGCTCTAGAATCCCTATCAGAGGGAATTGGGTTTTTAGCAGTGGAAGCCTTGACCCCTTTGGGACCCTGAGAAATAGTTTCTGGATCAGCAGCAGGGTTTTTATAAAGAAATGTATGAGAATCTGGGACCCTGTAGTACCCATCTGGCTTAACTGGTGCAGGGGGTAAAGAATCAGGAGTCAGACTGGATTCCGAAAAAAACATCAACAATATCTAGTACAGGGGGGGATAGCAAGAGGCCTGTGCTGAGACAATAAAAGAAAGTCTCTGAGCCTTTTCTTGGATTCTGAATAATCCTGGCTCTCCCAATGGAAATGTTCCCTCATGGTGTGCAGGGTTTTCCCAAAAGAGTAATCCTCAGGAGGAGAGGCTGAAGGGATAGATTCTTCAGCATCAGAGTCCTCATAGGGAGGAAAATAATATCCCTGGACTGAAGAGGAATCAGAAGAAATATAAACCTGGTCAGAGGAGTCATAGTCAGCGTCTTGCCTAGGCTTTTTATCAGGAGGGGGATGGCAGCCCCTGATCAAAGTAATTAGGTCCTCGGCCATTTTGAGCATCTGTTTCTTTGGCATGGATGACTGTCCAAGAGAATGCTGTACTTGTTTCTTTGTCTTTAGAGGTGTTTTAGACTTTGCCTTGGTTGCTGAAGAGGTCTTGATAGTAAGCTGTGTAGGTCTGAAAACACCCTCAGAAGCCGATGCCTGCTCAGCGGCTCTGGACCCATCTGAGGGAATTGTTTCCATAGGCCCAATACCTTGAGTTTCCAGAGGCCTAGCTGTCTCCACGTGGGAGTCGGAAGTGGCCTGTGGCTCTGAGGTAGCGGATGTCAGGGGCTGCGAAAGCACCTCACTGAAAACCGGCGAACTGGCGACTGGCCTAGAAGAGGCTTCGTCGTCGGTTTTGGACCTCGGATGCCTTTTTCTTTGTCCTTGCACTTTTTATTGACTCTGGTCGTCGGTTGTTCCAACGGCATTATATAGTTAAACCTTCGTCCAAAGTAATGAAAAGCAAAACCGAACCGACGCTTAATTGTGTGTTGGTTGAATCTAGCACAAAACCGACAACTAGCAAAGTCGTGGTCGAGGCCTAGGCAAGGAATACAGTAAGAATGAAAATCCTTATGAGGTATTTGCTTCCCACAAGAAATACAATTGTTAACGTTTACTGATATCGGACTGGAACAAGAAAAAAGTTTCCCCAACCAGGTACTTAGCTTTATTGAAGACTTCGGATCTGAAATTCAAATTCGAATATCTCAGGAGTCGGCCGACCGGCACTTGCGAACTGCTTTTGCTTCAGGCACCGTGCGGCAAGAAAGACCGAAGAAAATGGCGTTGGCTGCATCTTTTATACCCCTGGCGCACTGACGTCAGGGAAGAAGCGACAGCAACCGACGCCGGACCAGGACTTTGGAATTCAGGCCGACTGCGGGTAGCCTGCCAGCAGGATAACCCAAGTGTAATGATTGCAACAGTGAAACGCGATGAACATTTTTTTTTACTTAAGGTGCTCACATACATTCCTCTTCAGCTGCAAGAACTAATTAAAACTGCTGTTTGATTTTTGGATTTTTTTCCAGCTTTTAAACTTGGTGCCTTTTTAGCTGCGCACCTCTACCATAAATTACAGTTTACATGCCCCTCCCAGTGCTATTTCTACTGGACACTAATAGCTCAATCTATAAGGCAATCCCAGTAAGATCTTAAAGCTCAAATTAGCTTCCATTTTATATAATTCTATTTCAACTTGTGCACACTGCAATATTCAGTATCAATCTGTATTGTGCATTGTTCTTACCTGCATTTTCCTTGTTTAACCAAAAGAAAACTGCCTGCTTTTTTTTTTAACTTGGTCTGGGACATTTGCCTTGTAGTATCCCCTCACAGTAGTGGCAGAATTCAGAGTAGTTGCTGCAGGATCTGAGCCTCATTTATTTTATTTCTACTGCTTTTTACTGTTGTATTTTAGTTGGTCTGGGGGCCTTAGCCTTACAGTACAGCCCACAAGACAGAATCTCAACCTCATTTATTACATTCCTACTGCATTTTTCTGCTTTCATTTTACTTGGTCTGGCAGCTTAGTCTTGTAGCATAAATCGAGAGCACTGTGAACTGCTGCAGGATCTGAGCCTCATTTATTACATTTCTATTGCATTTTATTTAGTCTGGGAACTTTAGTCTTGTAACATCACTCAATACTGCAGGAACTGTGAATTGCTGCAGGATCTGGGCCCAATTTATATTTCTACTGCATTTTTTTCCTGCTTGATTTTACATGGTCTGAGGACCTTAGTCTTGTAGTATCACCCAAAATACTGACAGCATTGTGAATTGAAGGATCCGAGACTCATTTATCATGTCTACTGCAATTTTTTCTGTAAGCATTTTACTTGATTTGGGAGCCTTAGTCTTGCAGTATCAGAGAACTGTGAAATGCTATAGGATCTACGCCTTACAGATACACTTGTACTGCATTTTACTGCTTACTGATTGGATTCCTCTTGAGCTCATCTCCTATAACTTATGCCGAGCTGTGCTGCAGTGCCTTGCAGTACTCTGCATAAAAGCAGGCACCTACAATTGTAATTTTCCATGCAAAACTTCCTCTGCTAATTTCTCAAGTACCTGAGTTTAGAGAAGCTAGTTTGCCCACTGTAAAGCACTGACCCAAAACAGTCTTGGGATAATCCTAGACCTTTCCCTCCCTGCCCAGTAATTCCAAACCCTGATTGCACCACCTCTCACATATCATTAAAAAAAAGGATCCACAGCCATGGATGTGCACTTTCCTACGGTCTCTGTAGTCAGGCTGGTAGAAATAGCCATTCTGACGCAATGTAACAATTGCCTCATGTTTACTGACAAGAATGTTATTAAGCAGAGTTGTAATTACATCAAGTCTTTGGAGGCAAAGCTCTTGCAAACACATCGCCAAACAGGTTGCCAGTGACACACAACAAGTACGGATCAGACAAACTCACATACACTGAAGCTCTTAAATGCAATCTACCTAAATCTCAAAAGCCTCTCATACGCTGCCCTCAGCAACCTCCCAAACACACTAAAAAGACAGAATCCCAGGACGTATACAACCACATCTCACAAGGTCTCACCCTCTAAGCCCATAAGGTAAACTGCCACACAACCCCAATATATTTATCACTGGAGACTACGGAGACACTTGTGGCCCCCTTACTTGGCTGGGTAAAAAGACAGCTACTGTTAATCGTCTAGGAGGCAAGGATCCACCAGATCATGAATGCACTCAGGACAATAAAGAAGTACCAACAGGACTGTCACAGTCCATGTGAGTGTTAATGACCTGATATGTACCTCCCAGGACTATATGAAAAGAGACTGCTAGAGCTTACAGTCTCTCATGCAGAGCCTACCATTGAGCAGTATTCTACCTTCTCCAAAAGAAGATACCACAGCATAAACAGAATATGACTAAATTTAACAACTGGCTTAGTTACTGGTGTCATTCTAAAGAGGTACAGTATTTGTCAGCTTGGGAGGACATGATTGACAGACTGTCTGCACTTACCCCCCCCCCCCCCACACCAGGCTTTCAGATATTGGCCAAAACATTATTCACCCTATAGAGATTTTTTATGCAGTGCCAATCTGACATACCTTCCAACAAAGTAAATTCTGCTTGAGGTGAACTAAAGGAGCTACTGCTCAATGCTAGGAGTCTCGAAACTCCAATCCCTAGAAGTGCTTCTCACCATGGACATTGACATCTGTGCAGTTAAGCTAAGGATAACCATCAGACATTTTTCAGTTATGTAAGCAACTTTAAAGCTGAACTAATAGTACATGGACCTTCCTATACTGAACCAGAGGATATAGCAGGTTTACTGGCTTATAAAATTAGCATTAATTTCACCCCCAGGAAATAAATACCCTCCATCATTTCTCCGCCAACTACTGCTGCACAGCAGCTCCTCGCTGCACTCTCTAGAGCTAAAAACACTTTGTAAGTTGGTCCTGATAATATCCCAGAATGCCTCCAAAATAACTAACTATGACCTGTCAGGCCCACTTGAATCTCTATTTCAATGCCAGCCTTCAGGCAGGCTTCATCCTTAAGGAATGGAGGACTGCAACCAGCCATCTCTACACAAAGGTGAACCATCAACACACCCAAGGAACTACAGACCCATAAGTTCAACTAGTCTTACATGCAAAGTCAAAGAAAGAATTACTGTGGACTTGAAGACACAGGAAATCTTCAAACACTAGACCCATCCCGGTTCGGTTTCTAAAGGGCAGGTCATTACTAAACTTGGTGGACTTCAAGGTCACTAGAACTGCAGATGAGATCAAAATGGCATGTACTGCCTACCTTGATCTGGCAAAGGCATTTGAAACAATACCTCACTCGAACTACAGACAGACAAATTTAGGCATAAATCCCTATGTCACCCCGATGGATAGACAAACTGCTCAGAGATGGGATATGAAATTAGAGTGGGAGACTAACTCCATCAAGATGCCTGTTACTAGTGCTCAATACTGGGACCACTCCCATTTGGAATATACTTCTCTGAAATCACGGCAAAGGCAGAAGGTCTTTGGCTGACCAAAATACACCCAACTTGCAGTCAGCAAATCATTAAATCCCCCAAAGATGTATATATTCTCCAAGAGGGTCTGATGCAGACAAATAAATGATGGCAGAACCTTGGCCTAAAACTCAATGCAAAAAAAAAAAAAAAGCATAATTATACCCTTTGGGAAAGATGACCACCCCTGCAAACTATGACATTTATAACTCTCGTTAAGAGTGGACCAGGTGGTAAGGAACTTGGGAACTCAGGCTAACAGTAACATGAACTTTGATCACTGTGTCTCCATGGTTGTTTGAAAATTCTTCTGTGGCAAAACTTAAAAGTTAGGGCATGGGATCCAGATCTAAGGAGATCATAGTCCCACTATACTCAGACTTCATAAGACCAATAGAGTACAATGCACCCTTTAACATACATCTGTCCAGGTATAGTACAGTTTTGTACCTAACATAAATGTAGATGTTCGAGTGTTCACCCTGCTGCAGTCATCACACTTGGGTTATCCTGCCATCAGGCGGCCCCGCAGTCGGCCCGAATTCCAAAGTCTTGGTCCGGTGTCAGTTGCTGCCGCTTCTTCCCTGACGTCAGTGCACCAGGGGTATATAAGAGGCATCAGACGCCATTTTCTTCAGTTTTTCTTGCCCCAGATGTCAGGTGCCCCCAAAAGGTAGGCTATATATATATATATATATATATATATATATATATATATGTATACATATGGCTATATAAAAATAAAACAAAACCCTTAGGTACAAGCAAATACACCACAGAGGTGGAATAGGATAAAGTGGAAGAGAAAAGTTCAGCTAGTTCAGAGGGGATGGAGGAAGGGTAACCTGGACTGCAGCAGGGTGAACATTCGAACATCTACATTTATGGTAGGTACAAAACTGTACTATGTTCATCGTGTTACCCTGCTGCAGTCATCACACTTGGGTTGAATCCCAAAGCTAAGGAGGGGAGGTGGAGTCAAACAGGGTTAGAAGAAGCTAGTAGGCCCTGCAAAACTGCAGTGGAAAAACCAGCTCTAGTCTTAGAGTAAATAGGTAAGTGATAGTGTTTGGTGAAGGTGTGCACTGAACTCCAAGTAGCAGCTTCCAGAATATCCTTGGTTGGCACTCCCCTGAGAAAGGCTGCTGATGTAGCTGTAGCCCTGGTAGAGTGGGACCTAATGTTAGCAGGTACTGGTTTCCCATGATGTGTGTAGCAGAAACGTATGCAATGTCCTATTCATTTAGAAATGGTCTGTTTTGAGATGGCTTTTCCTTGTGATCCTGTAGCATATGCTACAAAGAGCTGGTCAGTTTTTCTGAAAGCCTTAGTTTTATCCAAGTAGTAACGCAATTGCCTGTGAATGTCCAAAGAGTGCAGGAGTCTTTCTCCTTTGTTCTGGGTATTTGGGAAGAAGGTGGGCAAGTGAATGGTTTGGTTTAGGGCCACACTGGATACCACCTTTGGCATAAAGGAAAATAGAAGTTATGTTCTTACCATAACGTTCCATGTTAGTTGTCTTCTTCTCGCCTTCTTCTTGCTGGATGGGTTCGGAGCCGACCTCGGCTCCGACTCGGCCACTCTAAAAGCTCGAGAGTTGGTTCCACCGGCTCGAGGCTCCCCCTATATCCCACAATGCTAGGCGTGAGTTACCTCAGATCTCGTTTGTAAGCTAGGCCCAGCTTATAATAGCAATAGAATAATTATAAACAAAGTCCACCTCTATAAACCAGGGAGAAGAGAAGGGTGACCTACATCCTGATCCATGAAAATATGCACAGCAGCATATACCTAAAGTAAAGAGGTGGTAGAAAGAGAGGTCACAATCAAACTCCTCTAGGTCTGTCCAGGCCAGGGGGAAGGAGGGTGGGGAAGAAGAAGGAGAAGGCGACAACTAACATGGAGCGTTATGGTAAGAACATAACTTCTATATGTTAAGTTGTCTATCTCGCCTTCATTCTGCTGGATGGGACAGCGTCCCTAGCACCTTGTCCCGGTGGCCAAGCGGAACAGACTCTTGAGAACAGTGGAACCAAAGTTAGCTCTATGCCTAGAAGCTAAATCCAACTTATAATGAGAAATGAAAGTGTGAGGAGTAGCCCAAGTAGCCGCTGCACAAATGGTGTCAATAGGCAGTCTGTCTTGGAAGGCTATAGAAGTAGCCAAAGCTCTGGTGGAATGGGCTTTAGGTTTGTTAGGCAGCTTTTGTTGTCTAATTTCATAAACAAGGGAAATCAGGGATGTTAGCCATCTAGATAATGATACCTTTGAAACTGAAAGTCCCTTTCTGCCTTCTGCATAAGAGACAAACAGCTGGTCAGATTTTCTGAATTGTTTGGTTCTATCCAAATAGTACCTTAACTGACGATGAACATCTAGCCAATGCAATTTTTGTTCAGACCGGTTAGAATATTCTGGAAAAACACAGGAGGTCAATGCTTTGATTCAGGTTAGACGCCGAGGCTATCTTAGGTAAAAAGACGGGTTGGTTCAGAAGATACCCTGTCCTTATGGAACAACAGATAAGGAGGTCGACAGCTGAGTGCATGAAGTTCTGAAACTCTTCTAGCTGAAGTAATAGCTACCAGAAGAGTGTCTTCCATGATAGCAATTTTAAAGAACAGGAGGCTGCAGGTTCGAAAGGGGAAAGAATCAAAGAACTAAGAACTAAATTTAGGTCCCAAGGAGGAGGAGGATTTCTTATAGGAGGTCTAAGTAGAAAACTCCTTCAAAAGGCTTTGCAAAGCTTGTGGGACATTATGGCAGACTCTGAAATGCCCACATGAAAGTTAGAAATAGCTGCCAATTGAACTTTAAGAGTAGAAGGAGATGAACCTGCATGGAAGAGTTCAGCTAGAAAATCAAGGACCATTTGGATGGAAGCAGTGAAAGGATCTATGTCCCTTCCTTGAGCCCAATAGGCGAAACGTTTCCACTTACTCAAATAAATCTTTCGAGTGGAAGATTTATGGGAAGCTATCAAAATATCTCGAACAGAGTGACATATTTGAGGAAGCCTGGCTAAGGTTGGAATAGGAGGAACCAAGCGGTGAGGTTCAGAGAGGGAAGGGAGCGATGAAACTGACCCGACTGATGGATCAAAAGATCTGGAACTAGGTCCAGATGCCAAGGTTGCTCCAACAGAAATTGATGTAGAAAGGGGAACCAAACCTGTCGAGGCCAGTAAGGAGCAATGAGGATCAAGGAGGCCTTCTGAGCGATAGCTTTCTGTATCACTTGAGAGATTAGTGGGAAGGGAGGAAATGCATACAGCAGTCCCCGGGGCCAAACTTGGACTAGAGCGTCTCTGCTGGGTTGGCCTGGTAGCGGGAATAGGGTGAAATAATCTCTGCACTTGCTGTTTTGGGGAGTAGCAAAAAGATCGCAGCAAGGCTGACCCCACTTGAGAAAAATTTCTCTCACCACAGAGTCTTTCAGAGACCACTCGTGAGGCATGAGGATAGCTCTGCTCAACTTGTCCGCAATTTGATTGGACTTCCCGGGGATGTGCGTTGCTATCAGAAACCGCTGAGAAGAAATCGCCCATTGCCACAGTCTGAGTGCTTCTCGACACAGGGGGTAGGACCTGGTTCCGCCTTGTTTGTTGATATACCACACTACAGACATATTGTCCGTCTGGATTGCTATCGTTCCCAAGGGAAGAGAGTCTTGAAGGGCTTGCAACGCTAAAAGCACTGCTCTCATCTCTAGAACATTTATGTGCAAGTGGCATTCGTCTGGTTGCCATGTGCCCTGGACAGTTCTGCCCTGATAATGCCCCCCCCACCCGATCAGGGAGGCGTCCGTTGTCAAAGTAGCAACCGGAGGGGAAGGTACAAAAGGTCTTCCCAATAAGAGCTGAGGGGAAGACATCCACCACAGAAGATGATTTTTGCATGTTTGCGTGATCATAATGGTGTGGGACATCGGAAGTTGCTGGTATGACCATTGTGTGAAGAGCATCCATTGAAGGATTCTCATGTGGAACCTGGCTAATGGAAGCAGAGATATGGCAGCCGCCATAATCCCCAACACTTTCAGGACTAACCTGGCTTTGACTCTGCTGCTGCTGAAGAGGAGTGAGACCAGTTTGTGTATGTCTGCTATTCTCTGATGTGTAAGTCTCGCAGACATGTTGACTGTGTCTAGATTTGCGCCTATGAAGGTAATAGTACGACAAGGCGACAAAACAGACTTTTCGCAATTTACTGAAATGCCTAACTTTTGACAAATGCGAAAGGTGTAGTCCCTGGCCATAAGGAGAAGATGCTTGGTGGGAGCTGTGAGGAGCCAGTCGTCCAAATATGGAAACACCTGGAATCCTTGACGTCTCAGGTGAGAAGCTACCACTGCCATGCATTTGGTAAACACCCGGGGGGCAGTGGTGAGACCAAAGGGCAGGGCCCTGAATTGAAAATGACTGGTTCCCAGCCTGAAGTGGAGAAATCTTCTGGAGCGTCTGTTCATTTTTATGTGATAGTACGCATCCTGAAGGTCTATAGAGCACATCCAGTTTCCCTTTCCCAAAAGGGGAAGGATGGACTGCAGCGTGACCATCCGAAATCTTGTTTTCTTGACTGACTTGTTCAAGATACTGAGATCCAAAATTGGTCTCCAGTCCCCTGTTTTCTTTGGAACTAAAAAGAACCTGGAGTAGATTCCGGATCCTTGCTGGTCTGCTGGAACTGGCTGAATTGCTCTTTTTGCAAGCAGCTTTGAAATTTCCAAAACTGCAAGATCCCTTTGAGCGGGTGGAACATCTGGAAGGGATTTTTTTTATTGGATTGGAATGCGAACGAAGGGAATGGAATAGCCTTCGGAAATGATGGACTGTACCCATTTGTCTTGAGTCAGATATAGCCAGGCTTCTGGGTACAGTGACAATCTTCCCCCGACTGCCTCCGAAGGTGGGCAGTCGGGCAACACCTCAGGGATGCTGAAAGGGCTTATCAGAGAAGGCTTCCCGATTGCCCTGGTTCTGCAGACCCCCCCTGCCTCTAGGGCGACGTCTACCATTGTTGTTCCCCCCTCTGCCTCTGGCGGGGAACAGACTTTGTGCGTCAGGCGAAGTCCCTTGAGATTGTTTGCGGAACCACATTTTCCCACTTTTCTGGCCTTTGGGGTAAGGCCTAGAAGGAGTAGAAAAACGGACTCCGATGGCAGAAAGAGTCTTGCCATCTGTCTCGCACCTAGTCAAGGTTTCTTTCACTTGAGGACCAAAGAGAGATGATCCATCAAATGGGGAATTAGTGAAAGACGTTTTAAAGGGGTCTGCAAAGTTGCATAGCCGCATCCAGGCATGCCTACGTAAGGCCACACCTGTCCCTGCGGCCCTGCTCGCTCCATCAGCCGCATAAGAAAGGAGGCGCATGGAGGAGTTAGCTATGGAGTTCAGGGTAGCCAGCTGGGTGTTCATCTGGTCTTGAAAACCTGCAGCCGTAGGATCCTTCAACATGTCACTCGCTTCTTTGATCAAATCTCTTTGAAGACGAGTAAAATGGCATAGGTAGTTCAGCGAACGCATAGCAAAGGTCGCTGACGAGAACATCCGCTTCCCGTACCTGTCCATAGACCTAGATTCTTTGTTAGGGGGATGAACAGGCACTGAAGGATCAGCTAGTTCCTTCTTGGTGGCAGCAGCTACCACCATAGCATCCACAGAAACACCTTTTGTGAGAAATTGTTTGTCAGTTGGTGCTGTTATAAATTTGGAGGGTCTCCTGGGGGTAGGGTCCACTGAATCAGGAGCCATCCAAGCCTTCTTTGCAACCACCTGCATGAGGGGATCAAGGGGGGGGGGACACCCAGGAGGTGGAAGGGCGAGAGCCAAACGCCTCAAGATACACAGATTCATCCTCCGAAGGGTTAACGGCTGGCCAATTTCCCCTCTGTTTCAGGATCTCCAGAATGTCTGCAAAAGAGACATCTTCAGAAGGGGAACGTGGGGAACCCTCGGAATCCTCTAAATCTGTGTCAGAGGTAACAGACTCAGGTGAGTCTATGTGCTTCCTCTTACACTTTCTCTTCCTAGGGGGCTCCCCTGCCAATTCAGGAGAGGCTTCGGAAGAGGATGAGATCCCCACAGGGGATTCTTGAGGAGCTTGCTCTCTACGGTCTGGGATGAGGGAGTGAGTCGACATAACCAAAGGCACCGAAGTGGGAGGGGCGGACGGAGCCGACTGTGGAGTCGAACAAGGTTCCAACACACTCCGCATGACCTCGAATGCACCCCTGTCAGGCAGAGCCAGAGGTCCCCGCTCCGAGAAGCTGAGAACCTCCCTCGGCACCGACAGGGATGGCTCCGAGGCCGATGTCGGAGCCGAACTCACCAGCGCCGAAGCACCGAGAGGGAGAGGGGGGTCGGACAAGGGTCCGATGCCACTCACCCCCTCGGAGCCGACGAGGGAAGCCCGGTGCCGAGATTCTTCAAAGGAAGAAATCGGAGCCGACGACGGAGCCGAAGACAAATGTATCGGCTCCGACGCTACCACAGTCCCGGTCCCGAGACGCCCCGGCTCCGAGCTCAAAGGAGTCGGAGGAGGAATATTTATTGGAACAAGTTGAGGCATCGACTCATGAGTCGGACTCTGGAGCATCTGGGCCAGTGCCTCGGACTTCAAAAGTCTACTCACTACCCTCTGGAGATCGTGATCCGATAGCCTCGATGACCTGGTGGAGTGAGATCTATGGCTCCGTTCAGACAGCAGGGGAGACGCTGGAGCCGAATGAACGGAGCCAAGGGACGGTGACCTCGATCTCTTTCTAGATGTCGGCTCCGATGGTCTGATCGGAGCCGACCCAGGAATCTCTAATGCCTCGGCTCCAGCCGGAGCCGAGGAAACCATGGATACTGCAGTCAAAGACTCATCGGCTCCAGCCGGAGCCGATGAAGCAGTAGGCTTCGAAGTCTTAGGCCTCGACTCTGAAGCTGGAGCCGAGGTCTTAGAAGCCTTAGGTTTCCCCGAAGACACAGAAAGGGAACCTTCAGGCTTAATTAAACCCCTCAAAATGAGTTTATTTTTTCTCTCCTGCAGGACTCTAGGGCTGAAGCCATGGCATACAGCACAAGAGTCCTGCAGGTGTAAAGGTCCCAGGCAATACACACAAGTGTGACCGTCTGTCAGAGACATTTTCTGACAGCACGAGTCACACTTCTTGAAGCCTGAGACCTTTGTATCCTTGGACATACTCAAGGAACCGAAGTGTAATCACACACAGAAAACACACACACCCAGATTACACTAATAGGGTTCAAAGGGAATTATTTAAAGTAAAAGTAAGTTAAATAAGAACTCCCTAAATAAAACACATACACACCCTAAGGATAGGGAAGGAAGGGCCCGAAGGCCTTTGGGGAAAGAACTATAAGTTCTTTAGAAAAAAAGGGGGCTGGATAAAGGTAGAAGGGATAATAAGTCCACTACACTAAAGGGAAAGAAAAATACACAGAGCTAGCCTAAGTCTAAGAAATTAAACTAGTCTAACTTTCACTAACCTGGAGCCGGTAGAAAACACACCTCGATCGCTGTAGCGGCAAACGAGATCTGAGGTAACTCACGCCTAGCATTGTGGGATATAGGGGGAGCCTCGAGCCGGTGGAACCAACTCTCGAGCTTTTAGAGTGGCCGAGTCGGAGCCGAGGTCGGCTCCGAACCCATCCAGCAAGAATGAAGGCGAGATAGACAACTTAACATCATTAGTTCATAGAGAAACTCTGTCTTGATGGAAAATGAGGAAAGGTTCCACTGCCATTAGTGCCTGTAGCTCTGAGACTCTTCTAGCTGAGGTTATTGCTAGTAGTAGGGCAGTTTTCCATGAAAGAAATTTTAAATCAGTTGAGAAAGCTGGTTCAAAGGGCGGCAGTATAAGTTTTTCCAGGACAAAGTTGAGATCCCAAGTAGGTGTTGGAGCTCTCCTTGGAAGTCTTAAGTTCTTAGCCCCTCTGAGGTACTGTCTTAGGAGTAGATGCGAAAATAAAGGAGGATCCGTGCAGTAATGAGCTGAAATTGCTGAGGCGTGGATCTTAATAGATGAAAAGGAAAGTCCTTTGTGTAGCATCTCAGTTAAATATTGCAGAATCTGAGGAATGTTCGACTCCAGGGGATTTAGGCCTTTAGCCTGGTTCCAGGCGCAAAATCTTTTCCATTTGTCTGAATAGGTTTTCCTGGTGCTGGGCCTCCTGGCCTTCAGAATGACATCCATAACAGCTTTGGATAAAGGTGTTGGCTGGTTGTTTAGGTAATTTGCCATGCAGCCAGGTTTAAAGTCTTGAGCTGGCTGTGTAGAATCAGATTGTCTCGCTGGGTGAGGAATTTGTGGCAAAATCCATGGTGGGCCCTGGGCCATGTTCCTTAAAATTGGATACCAATGTTGGCGTGGCCAGTCTGGTGCAATGAGAATCATTAGTGGCCTCTCTAAATTGATGACTTTCAGCAGTACCTTTGCTAGAAGAGGCAGTGGAGGGAAGGCATATACTGTTAATGTTTTCAACTGAATGAGAGAGCGTCCATTTTCCAAGCTAGTGGATGGAAGGTCCTTGTGCAAAATTTTTGAAGTTGGTGGTTGTGGGGGCTTGCAAACAGATCTATGTCTGGGCGTCCCCATTTTTGAGCTATCATTGCAAATACTTGTGGATCTAGTTTCCATTCGTGTGAATCCATGATGTTTCTGCTTAGGTCGTCTGCCAATGTGTTTTTCTTTCCTGGCAGGAATTGTGCTTGTAATTGAACCTGGTAAGACAGTGCAGTGTTCCACAAGGTCACTGCTTGCCTGCATAGAGGGTAGGAATGTGTGCCCCTTGCTTGTTTATGTACCACATAACTGTGGTGTTGTCTGTCCTTAGTAGTTGTCCTGGGTGTAGAAGGTCCTTGAAAGCTGTTAGGGCATTCTGCACTGCTAGCATTTCTTTTTGATTGATATGCAGGTGTCTCTGATCTGTAGTCCATTTGCCCTGAATGCACTGTCCTGCCATGTGTGCTCCCCAGGCATAGTCTGATGCATCTGTTGTCATAGTTTGCCTGGCTGTGGGTAAGGTGAAAGGCTGACCCTTGTTGAGGTTACATGCCTGTGCCCACCATAGAAACTCTTGTTAAAGGCAGGGAATGAGTGGAATCATTGTTTCCAAGCTGTGGCTGTGCTGAGCCCATACACTTTTCAGGTACCATTGTAATTTCCTCATATGCAGTTTTGCAAATGGTAGTAGTATGCAAGATGCCATGAATCCCAAGGCCTGCAGAATTTTTCTTGCAAGGAGTTGGGTCTTTATTGCCATTATTTTGAAATATTTAAACAGCTGTCGTTGTCTGGCGTGAGATAAGCCATCTGGGCCATTGTATTCAAGCTGGCACCCAGGAATATTACATTTTGTGAGGGCACTAGTTTTGATTTTTTCTTTTCGTTTACTGTGTACCCTAGGCAACTTAGAAGGTGTTTGACAAATGCCAGATGCTGTAAAAGAATGTCCTTGCTTTCTGCTTGAATAAGACAGTCGTCCAGGTATGGGTATATTTGAATTCCTCTTTGTCTGCAGTATGCAATTACTGGTGCCAGGCATTTTGTGAAGACCCTGGGCGCAGTAGATAAGCCAAAGGGCAGTGCAGAGAATTGATAATGTGTTGAACCTGCAATGAAGCGGAGGTATCTTCTGCAATTTTGTCTGATAGGGACATGCAGGTATGCCTCCTTGAGGTCCAAAGTGACTAGCCAAGCATTCTTGCCCAGCATGGGAAGAAGCTGCTGTAGTGTTAGCATCTTGAATTTTGGTACTTGCAGATAGGTGTTCAGAATTGAAAGATCCAGAATGGGTCTCCATGCTTTGTCCTTTCTTGGAACTAGGAAGAGTCTTGAGTAAAATCCTTGTCCTTGCTCCTGTGTAGGTACCTGTTGGATGGCTCTCATGTTCATGAGAGCTGCAATTTGTTTTTGTGCCTCTGCCCATTGATTTGGTGGAAGGTTTGGCATTCCTTTGATCCTTGGTAAGGTATGGAAGTGGAATCTGTATCCTTGAGAGACAATGTTTAGAACCCAGTTGTCTTTTGTGATGATGTGTCAGTTGTCTGCAAAAAAATGCTAGTTTTCCTCCCAAGGGTGTTGCCAGGAGAGATTTGCTTGGTAGTTTGAGGATAGTCTCATTGTGTCTGCCTTCTGCTAGCTTGGGGCCTGTCTTTTCCTCCTTTCTGGGTAGCAGAACCCCACTGGTGAGGTTTGTAAGGGCCCTGTGACTGACCTCTGCCCCTTGGGCATCTGTATTTGCCCCTCTGTGATCTGTCTGAAGCTGGAAAGGACCAATTTTTTGTTGGCCAATTTCTGCTGAAGCGAGGGGGTTGTACCTGTAAGAAATCCTTGACCGTTTGCATAGATTTAGCCTTATCCTCCATTTTCTTTAAAACCTCTTCTGCTTTGACACCAAATACATCCTGTTGTAAAGGTGCATCTAATAATTTTGCTTTAACATGGTCAGGGAGGGTTTGCTCTTTTAACCAAGCATGTCTACGAATGACAGAGCCAGTAACAGCTGCTCTACAGGAAGCTTCCAGTGAATCACATCCGCATTGTAAAGTATGCTTGCCCACCTGTTCAGCTGCATGCAACAGATCCTGCATTTCCTTGAATTCAGGCTGTTCTGAATGTGTGCTCATTTTTTGTTTTAACTGAGACATCAGGAATTGTTGATATTTCAACATGTGAAACTGGCAATTTAATGCTCTCATAGCCAGTGTTGCAGAGGTGTATATTTTCTTTCCCCATCTATCTAGGGCTCTGGAATCTCTTTCAGAGGGCACAGGATTTTTAGCCATAGAAGCTTTTACTCCCTTAGTACCCTGGGATATGGTTTCTGGGTCAGCTACAGGGCTTTTATAAAGGAATTTGTGCGAGTCAGGTACTCTGCAGTATCTGTCTGGTTTGGCTGGAGCAGGAGGTAGAGAGTCTGGATTTAAACTAGACTCCAAGTAGACATCATCCACAATATCTAAAACAGGAGGGATAGCAAGAGGTCTGCGCTGGGGTAATAAAAGGAAAAGTGTAATCCTGTTCCTCAGAAGAATCTGAGGAGAGAGAAACCTGGTCAGAGGATGCGTAATCCTCCACTTGTCTTGGTCTTTTATCAGGAGGGGGATGGGAACCCCTGATAAGGGTAATTAAATTTTCAGCCATCTTAAGCATCTGTTTCTTAGGCATGGGGCCTTGACCTGTAGACTGATGAACAGTTTTCTTAGGTTTTAAAGGAGTCTTAAGCTTAGCATAAGATTTAATGGTGAGTGTAGTCAGTCTGAAGACACCTTCTGCAACCGAAGGTGTTTCCTCTGCACCGGTGACTAATTCTGCTCCGGTGTCGGTAGATGGCTGCGTCGGCCTGGTAGACTCCGCTTGGGGGTCGGCAGCTGTCTGGTGTTCCAGCTCTGCGGTCGTCAGGGGCTGCGTAGGCGCCTCACTGAGAACCGGCGACAGGCCCAGCTGAGGCCTCGGGGTCTGGCTTATTCCTACGCTGCCTGTCCTTATCTTTGCGTTTTTTATGAATTGCGGTCGTCGGCTGCTCCGACGGCATGATATAATTAAATTTCCTACCAAAGTAATGCCGTGCGAAGTCAAAACGGTGTTTGATAGTGCGTTTATTAAACCCAGCGCAAAACCGTCAACCTGTGACATCGTGGTCTGGGCCTAGGCAAGGAATACAATAAGAATGGAAGTCCTTATGAGGTATTTGCTTCCCACAAGAAATGCAATTATTAACTTTTTCTGACATCGGACTGAGGCAAGAAAATGTTCCCCAATGGGGTACTTAGCTTTATTGAAGACTTCGGACTGAAATTCAAATCGAAAATCTCAGGTGTCGGCCGACCGGCACTTGCGAACTGCTTCTGCTTCAGGCACCGCACGGCAAGAAAGACTGAAGAAAATGGCGTCAGATGCCTCTTATATACACCTGGCGCACTGACGTCAGGGAAGAAGCGACAGCAACCGACGCCGGACCAAGACTTTGGAATTCGGGCCGACTGCGGGACCGCCTGACAGCAGAATAACCCAAGTGTGATGACCGCAGCAGGGTAACACGATGAACATCTGCATCAGCTGGAGCGACCAAAGAGGTCCTCACAAAGAATACAGGGTGTAAACTATGTCTTATGTGGACTGTCTCAAAGCCCTGTCCTTTTTCTCTGTCTCCTACAGACTACTGAAAGGCGATCTATGCCCAAACTACAAAACATTCTCTGATCCAGCCCTGATGAATCTGCTATGCATTCACAAACCAAGCAGAAAGTACAGTTTTGTACCTACCATAAATGTAGATGTCCGAACTGGATAGCATCTGCAGTCATAACAACTGGGTTGTCCTGTCGTCAGGCAGCCCTTCAGTCGGCCGGATTCCAAAGTCCGGGTCCGGCTTCGGCTGATGTCGCACTTCACCCGACGTCATCTCTGTTGGTCCTCGGGTATAAAGGCATCAGCCGACGCCATTTTCCTCAGTGTTTCTTGCCCCAGATGCCAGTAGCCCTCCTGGAGGTTAAAATTTGGATAGATGCCAATGTTTCCAAAAAGATAGAGGTAAACACAAAAATAAGCATGTATGTACATATATACAAACAAATACACCATAAAAGACTCCCCCCCACCAGCTAGCTATTAGGAGGGTAAAATACCCTAGGAGTACCACAGAGGGGAAGGAGGGAGGGTAATCCTGACTGCAGTTGCTATCCAGTTCGGACATCTACATTTATGGTAGGTACAAAACTGTACTATGTCCTTCATGGATGCATCTGCAGTCATAACAACTGGGTAGAATACCATAGCCAACTAGGGGAGGAGGATAAAACTAGATTATGGTGTGTTTAGGATCCCTTGCAGTACAGCAGTGGCAAACCCTGCTCGGGATCTGAAATATAGAGGTAAGTTATAATGCTTGGCAAATGTATGCACGGAGGTCCAAGTAGCCGCCTCAATAATGTCTTTGGTTGCCACTCCTCGTAAGAAGGCTGTGGTAGTGGCTGTTGCCCTTGTAGAATGAGGTCTTATGTTCTGTGGAATTGGTTTTCCATGGAAGGAGTAACAGAATCGTATGCAATTTCCTATCCATTTGGAGATTGTCTGTTTGGAAATAGCTTTTCCTTCCCTTCCTGTTGCATAGGCTACAAAAAGTTGGTCAGTCTTTCTGCTATTTTTTGTTCTGTCCAAGTAGTAGCATAGCTGTCTATGTACATCCAAGGTATGCAGTATTCTTTCCCCTCTGTTTTGTGGGTTGGGAAAGAAGGTAGGTAGGTGGATTGCCTGGTTTAAAGACACTCTGGATACCACCTTAGGCATAAATGTAGGATTAGTCCTCATGGACACTCTATCTTGGTGGAAGATTAGGAAGGGTTGCACTGCCATTAAGGCCTGTAGCTCTGAAACCCTCCTTGCTGAAGTAATTGCCAGTAGGAAAGCAGTTTTCCATGACAGGTGTTGTAGGTCTGCTGTTGCTGCTGGTTCAAAGGGTGATAGTGTCAACTTTTCTAGCACAAAGTTTAAGTCCCAAGCTGGCAAAGGTGGTTTCCTTGGAGGTTTTACATTCTTGATTCCTCTGAGGAACTGCCTGAGCAAAGGGTGCGAAAAAACAGGTGGATCAAAGCTGTATTCTGCTGAAATAGCTGATGCATGTATCTTGATGGAGGAGTAGGACAAGCCTGAATGAAGAAGTTCGGCCAGATACTCTAGAATGTTAGGCATATCTATGTTTGACACATCTTTTCCTCTTTCACTACTCCAAATGACAAACCTTTTCCATTTTCCATCATAGTTCCTTCTTGTTGAAGGTCTGCGTGCTTCAAGAATAATGTCTTTAACTCTTTGAGAAAGTTCTGGGTTAGCTGTTGCTATGTGATGTTCCATGCAGTCAGTTGCAACGTTTTTAGGTTTGGATGTATGATGCTGTAGTTGTTCTGAGTTAGCATCAAAGGCATCAGGGGTATTGGCCACATATTGTTCTGAGACATGCTCCTCAGCAGTGGGTACCAGTGTTGTCTTGGCCAGTTTGGAGCTATCAGGATTATCCTTGGACGTTCTTCCTTGATTTTTAGTAATACTTTGTGTATCAAGGGAAGAGGTGGGAATGCATATGCTGTCAGGCCTTTCCAGCTGAAGGAGAGCGAATCCACTTTCCATGCCAGTGGGTGTAATGTCCTTGTGCAGAATTTTTTGAGCTGGTGATTGAGAGGTGATGCAAATAGGTCTATCTGAGGCATTCCCCATTTCTTTGAGATGGTCTTGAAAATGTCCGGGTGCAGTTTCCATTCGTGGGCATCCGATGTGGTTCTGCTTAATATGTCTGCTAGAATATTTTCTTTTCCCGGTACAAACATTACCTGTAACTGGATGTTGTAGCTGAGTGCCCGGTTCCACAGCTCCAAAGTCATTCTGCATAGGGGGTATGAATGAGTGCCTCCCTGCTTGTTGATGTACCACATGACTGTGGTGTTGTCTGTCCTTATCATCAAATGGCCCTCTTTGAGAAATGGTCTGAACCTTTGGATTGCCAGTTTTACTGCCAGCATTTCTTTTAGGTTGATGTGCAGGTGAAGTTGATCCTGTGTCCACAATCCTTGCACGCATTTGTCCAGCATGTGGGCCCCCCATCCTAGGTCTGAAGCGTCTGTTGTGATGGTCTGGCTTGCTTGACATCTGCGAAAGGGTAGGCCTGGGTTTGTCTGGCATGCCTGAGCCCACCATAGGAACTCCTGTTTTAAGCATGGAATTAGTGGGATTTCTGTTTCTAGGCTGTGACTGTGTTGGGACCATAAATTCTTTAGGTACCACTGTAGTTTTCTCATATGTAGTCTGGCAAGTGGGTCCAGGATTATGCATGATGCCATGAAGCCCAAGGCCTGCAGTACTTTTCTTGCTGTTAACTTGTTCAGCTTTGTTAGTGCCAAGAAGTAAAGAGGGAGTTCTTTTGTTTTTCTGCAGTTAGGAATGCCATTTGTTTTACTGTGTCCAATTCCGCGCCCAAGAATGTCCTTGTTTGGGATGGTATCAGCCTTGACTTTTGTAGATTGACTGTGTATCCCAGTGCTTGTAGCAAGTAGATGACCCTTTGTAAATCTGTTGTCAGCTTGCTTTTGTTGTCCCCTTGTAGCAGGCAGTCGTCCAGGTATGGGTAAATTTGTATTCCCTGTAGTCTGCAATGGGCAATTACTGATGCCAGGCATTTTGTGAATACTCTGGGCGCAGTAGATAAGCCAAAGGGCAATGCTGAGAATTGATAGTGCTCTGATCCTGTAAGAAATCTGAGGTATCTTCTGCAGATTGGTCGAATGGGGACGTGCAGGTATGCCTCCTTGAGATCTAGAGTTACCAGCCAACACTCCTTGCCCAGCATGGGAAGAAGTTGCTGTAGGGTCAGCATTTTGAATTTTGGGACAATGATGTATGTATTTAAGGCGGACAGGTCGAGAATTGGTCTCCAACTTTTTCCTTTCTTGGAACTAGGAATAGTCTTGAGTAGAACCCTTTCCTTGCTCTGCAGTTGGCACTTTTTCCACAGCTCTCATGTTTGCTAACTGCATTATCTGTTGTAGAGCCTCTGTTTTTGATTTGGAGGTAGATTTGGCATTCCTCTTTTGATTGGTAAAGTGTGGAAGTGGAACCGGTATCCTTGATCTATGGTTTGTAAAATCCACTTGTCTTTTGTTATATAGTGCCAGTTTTTGAAAATAAGGTTAACTTTCCGCCTAGAGGAGCTGCTATTTGTTCCCTGGTAGGCGGATTTAGGATTAAGTCACTGTGGTTGTGTTGATGTGGTGGCAGTGGTTGTGTCTGTGCCTCTGTTGTTACCTTGCCACTGTCGTCCTCTGTAGGCACCTCCTCTGGATTGGTTTCTGCCTCTGGAACGTCTGTTTCTGCCCCTTTGAGATCTTGTGGAGTCAGGAAAGGACCAATTTTGGCAGGCCAGTTCCTGCTAAACCTTGGGGGCTGAACCTGCAAGAAATCTTTAACCGTTTGAACGGATTTTGCCTTTTCTTCCATTTTCTTCATAACCTGCTGGGCAGGTGTACCAAACAAACTTGTCTTATCCATAGGAGCATCTAGTAACTTTGCTTTAACATGATCCGGTAAAGCTTGCTCCTTTAGCCATGCATGCCTTCTTATCACTGTGCCAGTCATGGCTGATCTAAATGAAGCCTCCAGTGCATCATAGCCACATTTTA
The DNA here is from genome assembly GCF_019279795.1 of Protopterus annectens. Taxonomy (NCBI): domain Eukaryota; kingdom Metazoa; phylum Chordata; order Ceratodontiformes; family Protopteridae; genus Protopterus; species Protopterus annectens. The sequence goes on along the minus strand of NC_056731.1, from coordinate 1,195,694,655 downwards.
AGGAATGGTTACTAACCTGTTGTATGTTATTTACCATTTCTAATACATATTTCTTATCAAGAGATTCATCAGTGGTTAGCTTTTTAGTTAACTGATCAAGCATAAACTCTTGGTATTGTATCATGTGAAACTGACAGTTTAAAGCTCTAGCTGAGAGAGTAGCTGAAGTGTAGACCTTTTGCCCCATCTGTCTAATGACCTTGCTTCCCTTTCAGAAGGAATAGGGTTTTTAGCTATGGTCGTGCTACTGCCTTGGGACCCTGGGATATAGTTTCGGTCTGCAAGAGGGGCCTTGTAAAGGTGGTGATGAGTGTCTGGCACCCTGTAAAATCTGTCTGGTTTGGCAGGGGCTGGAGGTAAAGAATCTGGAGCGGAGCAGACATCATTGAAAGCATCATCCACCACAGAGAGAACAGGAGGTATAGCTAAGGGCCTGTGTTATGGAAGGTGCAGAAAAGTCCTAAGTCTTTTTCTGGAGTCTGAAAAATCCTGTTGCTGCCATTGGAACTGCTCTCGCATGGCATGTAAGGTTTCCCCAAAGGAAAATTCTTCTGGTGGGGAAGCAGCTGGAATGGATTCTTCAGCATCAGAGTCTTCAAAATTAGAGAAAGGAGCCTCTGGCTGGTCAGTTATGTCTGATTCATCGGCTGAATCATCAGATGACACTGGCTCAGGGGGCTCTGCCCTAGGTCTCTTCTCTGGGGGCTGAGAGGCCCTGTCTGGGTGAGATTGAGATCCTCTAATTAATGAAATTAAATCTTCTGCCAGAGTAAGCATTTGAGAACTAGAGGAGGGCCTGGTTGAAGGGGTTTAACAGGCACTGTTTTAGTAGTCTTGGCTGCTTTAGCCCTGGCGAAGGCCTTAATGGACATGGCTGCTGGAGGCCTAGCAGCACCACGTGCTGGGGTAGAGACATCCAAGGGAATGGTGTCTGATAAGTCAGTGGCAACCACCGTAGTGGGTATAATTTCTGAGGCCGATTCAAGAATGGTAGCAGGGGCCTCAGTTGTAGAGATAGATTCAGCTGTACTTTGATCAGTTTTCTCGGTTTCAGCCGAAACCCAGACACTCATGTTTGCTTAACCATGGTTTCAGCCGAAACCGCGGACCGCGAGTGTCGGTCTTTATCTTTGCGTTTTTTTGGCAGATTGGGTAGTCGGAGGATCCGACGGCATAATGTACGCAAAATCAGAACCGAAAAACTGTTCAGCAAACTCCGACCGACGCCTAAGCGTTCGTCGGTTGAAAGAAGCACAGGCCGAACAGGCTGCTACGTCGTGGGCTGGGCCTAAACAAGGCAGACAGTAAGAGTGGAAATCTTTATGAGGTATTTGTTTCCCACAGGTTAAACAATTATTAACTTTTTCTGACATCGGCTGAGGCAAGAAAGAGTCCCCAACGGGGTACTTAGCTTTAGAAGTCTTCGAAGTAGTATTCGGTAGAAGTAATCTCTGGATCCGACCGACCGGCACTTGCGAACAGCTTCTGCTTCATGCGCCACGCGGCAAGAAAGACTGAGGAAAATGGCGTCGGCTGATGCCTTTATACCCGAGGACCAACAGAGATGACGTCGGGTGAAGTGCGACATCAGCCGAAGCCGGACCCGGACTTTGGAATCCGGCCGACTGAAGGGCTGCCTGACGACAGGACAACCCAGTTGTTATGACTGCAGATGCATCCATGAAGGACATCTAGAATTAGCTGATCTAAGGAGCTAAACATTGTGTGTGACAAACAAAATATGTTGGGAAGGGCAGATATGAGTCTGAAATTAAACCCTTCTCTGAACAGATTCCCCATTCATGTGAAACAGAGCTCTTCCCCTTAGCCTGTGGATGGGAAATGGCAAATTCATCCTGGCTTGTCACCTCTTGCCCTTATGGAAATGGTCAGTTTGTAGATGCCCTTAGGCAGAGAGATGCACCAAAGCTGTTCTAGCCCACTAATAGTGATAACTGGGAAAACTGGGGCATGAATGGCTAGGCGTAAAAAAGGCTATAGGGCCAATGCTGAAGATGTATCGGGGGGACCTACAAAGGATATTAAAACAAAGGATAGATTTATGAAGACATTTACGAAAATACTTATGGAAGATGCCAATTCAGTAGTAAGAACTCTGACATTTACATAATACTCCCCAAGGTACAATAACTGGGCTAGACTAGACAAATTATATTTCACAGGAACATGTTCATTTAATTGAAAAAAAATAATAATCACATCCAACAACGATTTCTGATCATGCACCAATAAAAACTAAGACAAAATACAGGGTAATGAAGCACAAGTAAGGCACTGGTGCTTTTCCACATGTTAAGAAAGAAATTTAAGGAATGGGTAGTGGAAATTATTTGAGAGTTATTAGGGAAGACAAACATCCTCACAAGTTATAGCTACTAACTGGGATAAAATGAAAACGGAGTTTAAAAATGGGTGGAAATAAAACAGAGATATGACCAAGTAGTAACAGAAATCACTTAAAGAGGTTGACAAAAGTTAAAGTTTTGCAGAAAAAGGGGAATCTCACAAACCAAGAGGAGGAACAAATGCAGGGTGCTAGAGGAAATAAGGGAGTATCTTGAGAATATGCAGGAGTTTAGAATTTTTGCAGTTAAGTACCTATTTTTAATAACTCCAGAGGACAAAAGCTTTTAGCATAAGAACTTAAGCAACAGAACATTGAAAGATTAGTCACCAAACTTAGAGAACCTATAACAAGTAAAATAACCAGAGATCCAGTAGAGATTTTAGAGATATTCCAGCAATTTTATGAAAATATGTATAAAACACAGAAATGTGTAAATCAAGAGTACAACTGGAAATATTTATGGAAAACTTAACTACGCCGAAGTTAGAGGTAGACGAGGTCCAACAACTAGCAGCTAAGATAAAAGGTGATGTATAATCAATCTTCAGGAAAGTCTCCATGAATAGATGGTATTCTTATGGAAGTTTGGAAATTAGGAAGGAAGAAAGTGATAAACATCTGAAATTTTGCTTAACAGATTTTTAAAAGGAGGGGAAACACTGACATCAGAAAGCTGTGCGTTACCTAAAGACGGCAAAGACCCTTCAGCATCCAACTTCATATAGACCCATTTCAACTTTTAAACCATGACTATAAAGTGTTTATGTCTATACTGTCTAAAAGAATGGCAAAAGTGCTGTCAAAATTGATAGATGTGAATCTGTGATTTTGTGGTGGGGATGCAAACATTTGACATTAATAGAACTGTGATGATCCAGAGGGAAGCGGAATGTAGGAAAATACCTCTGCTAGTGGGTCTTGATGCAGAGAAAGCATTTGGCAGAGTATGCTGGGACTTCATGAAGTGGGGCATTAGAAGCATTTGCACTCTGACACACTAATAAGATTAGAAAGATACATAAAGGATCGGAGACAAGAATAAAAGTGGGAGAGTTCCTCTTAGATGAGCTGTGTTTAAACACAGGAACCAGGCAGGGATGTCCTCTTTCTTTCCCTTTATTTGCTTTTAAATTTAGAGCCACTGGTAAAGAAAATAATGAAGTCAGAAATACAAGGACATATTTGGTATGATAATCAAGAAATCTTGGCTTTAACTGCAGATGACATCATCTTATAGCTGATAAATCCAGAAAAGGAAATCTCAGCGTTGTGGAACATTGTAGACAGTTTCAAGTCTTTTTGGGATATAAAATTAGTGAAGATAAAACAAAAGCTATAGCCATAAATTATGTACCCACACACAAATTAGTTCAGCATTAACCATATGTATGGGAACACAAGATGAAGTAACTAGAAGTACAGATTAAAAAGGCTTCTGTTATGGCAGCCGATATGTAAGAAGAGACTAAACAAAAGTTAATAAAAAAAAAAAAAAAAAACCTGGGAAAAGTGGAAACTCTTATTTATGGATATGGATAGTACGATACAAGGCGTGAAAATGTTTCTAGTCCCTTTAGTCTTGTGTACAGGTTAGGCACACTTATCAACCAGAGGAGAAATTGTGGATAAAGAATTGAAGGAATTTATCTGAGGGGAAAGGGGCAAGAGTTGTGTGTGAAAAGCTGATCCTTCCAAAAGAACAAGGTAGTTTAGGTTTACCTGATTTAAGAGATATTTTAGACCTACACAGTCAAGGCTCATATACATAACACAAGCAGAAGGTTATAATTTAAAGTGGAAAGGGATTATAATGACCAAGGGGAAGTTCGAGAAACAGAGAAAGGGTCTGACTTTGTATGCAGATCCTTAAGGAGAATAACCATACAGAATATTATACTCAAAGTAGTAGAAATAAGCCAATATGACAATGGAGAAATGAGATTTTGCCAATTGGGATGAGTGCAAGTAGGAGTACAGAAAAAGGCAAGAAAGTCAGGAATTTACTGAAGAAATCTGGCAAAGGAACCAAGATAACGGGAACAAACAACTCAAGCAGGAAAGGTAATGCAGTGGGAATAGGCCATGAAGACATATGGATGTGTAGACTAGAGACTGCCCACCCTAACAGGGCTTGATCTAGAAGTACAGACAAGGAGAAAGGGAAAGTGGAATTTTAACTGAAAGACCTGCTCTAGTAGAGTTTTAATTGAATCCAGAAGAGAAGCAGTTATTAAAAGGATAATTAGTAGGGCATATAAAACATTGCATAACACATAAGAATCAATCAGAGAGGTTAGAAAAGATTGGGAAGAGAGATTGGAAAAGCAATTTACAAGAAAACAATGGGAAGACATATGTACTGGCAACCAAGTCCAAAAGGTTTAGGATCTTTGCTTCCACAGGTATTTTACATCACAAGCAGACTTCAAATAAAATTTTCTCAGGTAGATACCCAATGTTGGAGGTGTGAATGAGAAGATACACCTGGGAACATATGTTTTGGGAGTGTAATGAGTTGGCAGATTTGAAAAATTCCCTACAGAGTACTTGATCAGAAATATTGGATGAGCAAATGGCTGGTAGTAAGGAAATTATTCTTTTGAGCTGGGATACAGGTCCTGAACTGCCTACACACAGTAATGCCTTAAGTTTAATTCTGCTAGCTGTCAAAAATCAATTACCAGAAAATGGAAATCAAAGTCTATGCCAACTGTACTTGAGATGCTGAATATTATAAGACAGAAAAGAACTGGAAGAGGGATCTTTAGAAAAAAGAAAGGAGAAAATTATGTAGAAGTAAATGGAAATTATGGGAACAATGCACGCATAATAATGTTCAGGATGTGGCGTGAGGTTTAAGGGAAGGTAGGAAATGAGCAATTTTTTGTAATGTTGGAATAAGAAGCAAAGAAAACATATGGGATGTAAATTGTATTTAACTGCAAAATTGTTAAAATGTTTTTTTTTTTTTTGAAGTCATGTTTGCCTACATCTTAAGTGATAATTTAGTAAAGATGGAAAAAAAAAGACTTTTGGGCTGTTAGCAAAGGAACCTCCTATGATCCTATATCCTTTGGTAGGAGAAGTCCTATCAGCTACTGCAAAAGTGATCTAATAATATCTCCCTCTATCTCCATAACACAATTACTTCTAACCTAAAAGTAATATTCAACACAAATAAACCTAAAAAAAGTCCCTAAATCAAACATCTAATTTAAGTCTACACCTCTACAGCAGATCTCTTGCACAAATTAAGAATTTGACACAGCTGAAATGCCTCAATCATTTTGCAAGTGCATTATGTTCTGTTCAGGCAGGCAAAATATCAAGTGCAATCCCACTAGAAATACAAACGGAAAATTACCAAATGATTCCTAAATCTCATACCCAACAGCTGCACAGAACTGCTTGTGTACCTGCATTACTTAACTACCATGCAAACACACCTGTCATTAGCTTCAGAGCTCTAATCAGCATAAGAAATGGAAGATGAAATGTAATGCTACATTCAGTATCTCAACTTCCTAACTAGTCTCCTCATTTCCTTCCTTCTCACCACAGCCGCTAATTTCACACCTATTATTCTCTCTCTTCACCCATTAATCCATATCACTTCCAACCCACTACCATTGCATATTACTGTTTTCATACATGGACACTTCATAAGTTATCTTCTAAATTTCTTAAAGAATATGCCATTTGCCCTACTAAAAGCAAGGATATCAATTTCTAAACCTATTAGAACTATACATATATGTAGAAAGTTTTAATTTGTAAATTGTAAATTCTTTCAATTACTTTACATTTCTGCATTCCTCTTTATAATGTATTTCATCAAACTGTCATCGTGTTGATTACACAAGTCCAATTGCGTTGATAATTACAATGATATTACAATGTAAGCGAACATTTTTCTCCCTGCATTTCTGCTGATGAAGGGCTTGCCAGCCCAGTCTATCTTGGTTAAAAAATGGAAACAAAATTAATTCTTGATCCTTTCTCACCGAGTGACATGAGCAAATAATTCAACCATCAGACATGCTTGTTATCACCTACTCTGAAGACATCAACATGGAACGCAGGAAGTTTTTAAAGACTATTCTTCATCCTAACACAACCCAATCAGCTCTTTCACCCAAATGCCTTCAATCTGGGTGGACCATTAGTCTTTGGAAAAAGTTAATCTTCTTCCTAATAAGGCAGAGGAGAAAGCGGAGGGGCTAGCATAATAAAACAGTACTAAATAGCACTACATGGATGGGGTACCACTGTCCCTTCCTCTGCCATGCTGCCTGTACCTCCCACTTCCCCAAGACAGACTAAACATTTTTAGCATTGTTCAGATTTTGCCAGTTTTCTATAACAGCAACATTGGCAGGAATTTTTTTTGTTAAAGCTGGACACTGGTGGATGAAACTGATCTTTCATCATTTGCACTGTTCTCATTTCTTAACTCAACCTTCAATGGCAAGCCAAATAACATGTACTTATCCAAACAGGTGTTAAAAATGTGCTCTTCGACACCTTCAGGCAAAGGCCGGCTCCTTCCCAGGTGGGCCTCAAAAATTACCATGACAGAAAAATTCTGGCATGTGTATCCATAGAATTGTAAACACATTTGCTGACCTGATTTTCCCTTATGGGATGTTGCCTGGATCACTTTAGCTTAACAGTAACCTTAAGAAAACATCTGACTATTTCTAAAGTTTACACTGACACTAAAGATGGCTGAAGCATAAAATATTCTTGCCAAACAACCAATAACCCGATTTCCTAATTATGAATGCTGTTACTGAAAGGGTCAAACTGGATCCCTATTGACATTTAGGGAGATTGCAAAAATGTTTAGTTACTTCACCATGTGCTCCATTTGACAAACATCTGCCAGACGTTAGTGGAGAATGAGGTTGACAGACAGAGTCTAGGAAAGTGTTTAACATCTTGGAAAGCCTGAGACAATACGTATATGCAAGCTAGCTTAAGCTCATCTATCCCTAGCAATTATATGCATATTTCATGGGAACTGGACATCCTCTATCCACACTTGAAATGGAGATTCATAACACTGAGGGTGTCAACAGGGGAAGCAACTTCGGATGGAGAATCTGAATAAAGATTCCAATTGTAAAACAGATTAAATCTTTCCTTTATTAATTCTGCAGATTGTATACAATGATTACGATGATTGCAATTCTGCAGACTGTATACATTCAAAAATATTACGGTTGTGCAGACTGGTTAGCTACAGGAGAAAATGCAAGTGTGATGCTTTGACATACTGCCAGCTATACCAGGAGAAGTGGGATAGTGGATGTGTAACACATGCCAGCACAGCTAGCTGGAATGTTGTAAAGAATTACATGTCATTTGTATATCAAACTGATTTGTACAGATGTTTGTGTTAAAAATGTATCAACAGTGGGTCCTGACTGTATTGTAACTGAATTAAATGTATATGATTTAACAGAGAATACTGGAAGATAGGTTAATCACAGTCCAACTGCAGCTGACTGAAAAAATGTCCTGAAATTAAATTTCTAGGCCTAGGCCATAAAGACTGTATCTTACAATTTTGATTGCAGCCAGAGACAAAATGTCTGGAAAAACAAATACTTTGAAGTCTTCTGTATTATCTTTAGCAGTGAACTAACTGCTGCTCTGGAAGGGTAGAAGTTATAAATTGTTTTATGACTTCCAGAATCTGCATCAGATCTTAGCAAGCACTGTGTGCATTAACACAAGTGCTAAATCCTGGCAGTTTCTAGCAATGGGGGGTTGCATAGGAACCAGAATTCAGATGACCAGATGTACATAAAGTCCTTCTGTAATCCATCACTAAAATAATGTTTAATACTAGTTGGCACTGAAGTCTCAAAGCAATCTTGTTTTTGTAACCTGACAAGGACAGATCCCACCCTACTTCTTCTTGCCTTTCTCTAGTAAGTAATCAGGGAATAATAATTTAGATCAGTCAGGAAAATATAGTGAGATTAGTTTACTGTTTTTTCTCTCTCTGTGTGAATCTATTCATCTGTGTTACTTTAACATTTCCTGTGACTGAACCTCTGGTGATTGCTGTAAACAGATATTTAGCATCGTCATATTCTTTTATTAAATATATTTAAAGTTTCATTGTGGTTGGTCCTTTAGAGAATATTTTAACCTTTAAGAGTGCTGATATTTATTCAGTGGCACTGAGGCCACTCCTGAAAGCCTTGCTGCTTGGTCAAAGTTACCATGTGTATTAATATTACTTTCACTCAGTATAATTTGGTACCCTTGCAAAAGCCTTAAAAGTAGCTGGCTTTGGAGTGTCTGGCGGCAGAGTAACTACCTTACAGTCTGGACAGAAGGGGGCATAGCTAGTAAACCTGTACCAGCCTTTCCCAGGTGTGTGTGTGAGAAAATCAAATCTCAGCGTGTGTAGCAGCTGCTTGGAACAGGGGCATGAAGCAGGGGTTTCACAGAGTGGTGGAGAACTTGGCTTGGACACAGCTGAGGTTTCAACTCTATAGCTGTGCCAGTGGGGAGTCTTACTGGGGACCTGGAGGGAGATGGAGAGAGAAACCCATACCCCCATACTGTGTTCTCTGTGCATCTCAAGGGAAACTGTGCTTGATGCAGACAGCTACATCTGGAAATACTGGGTGTATCCATTTTTGTTCCATGTGAACGTCCTTCTACAGTGCCACTGGTAAGGATTCCGGCTCCTTGATTAATGGCCGAGAGTGGGGACATCTCAGCAAATTCGTACACAAGTCATTCCTATACATTTTGGTACTGAATGGTTCAAAGAATATCTTTTAGAACACAAGTTAATTGCCAACAAGCTCATGTTTAGAGCTGGTTTTGAGAATTATTTTATTAAAAGCGTTATCTAGTTAGTGACGTGGCCAGAGGAGTGGCAATGGTTCCCAGTTATGCCTATACTGTTTTAGGGTAGTGAAAAGACCTTTACTGTATGGCAGTATCTTACACTTTTGCAAGAAATACTTCAGACTTGTGTCCTATTTATGTGGCCTGGAGTATATGACATGCTATTCCAGTTTTACAAATACCTCAATACTATTTTTTTGAAGAATCTCTATTACAGTAAATGTAGTGTGATCTTTTTTGGATATCAAAATTCAAAGGAGTTTGGAGAACCACAAAATCTTGACCTCTACAACAAGGAAGGAGGCAACTAGCAACAGTACTTGCATTTTAATAGTACACATCCCCAATATCAAAAAGAAAACAAAGGGACAAATAAGAGCAAGTAGACTGTGTACTGCTCAATGGGATTTTGAGAAGAAAATACTGTTACTTACTGGAAAATATTTGGAAAGGGGGTGCCCAGCACAAATGATTTATAAATACAAGGATGAAGCAACTGAAAAGGGGGACTGAGTTTAGACTCCTGATAAAGAAGAGGGTGACAAGGGGTATACACCAAGGAGTATGTGCTTAATTATACCCAGGATATGCCAGAGATAAAAAAACAAAACAAAACAAAAAAAAAAAAACAACAAAAACTCATTAGTAGCAACTGGCATATAATTGGGACAGATTCCCTTGGTTAAGGAGATTACTGGTAGTGGACCCACTTTTATTAATAAAAGGAGTAGAAGTCAAGGATTTTTGAGAGATAAAAGCAAAGTTAAGGGGGATAATGTAAGAAATAAAGAACTTTGTTTTGCAATCATTGTAATCAGTTTAGGTTCATAGCAAACAGTCCCTTCTACTGCATGAATACAGAGAGGTCACTCAGCCCCAAAATATTTAATTGTACTATTACTAATGTGGTACATGTGGCAAAGTGTCTTAACTGCCAATTGCTCTAAATAGAGCAAGTGCCAGGATTTATGAGCATAGATACGATACAAAGAATATTATGAAAGCTTTGTATACACATTTTATCAAATGCGGTTGGTTTGAAAAGATTTATGTTATTGATGCTCTAGAACCCAGCATGGGGAGGCTGATGCTGAAAATTTTACTGATGTAAAACAGTATGAATGGCAAACAAATTGGGTGTTCTTAATAGAGGTAGTTTAGATGATCTTAATTTTAAATGTATTCTTATGAACCAAAGATCTAGGAAAAAAAATATGTTAGTTTCTTTGGAATTTTACAAATTTTGGCAAACAAGGTTGTAACTGGTTTATCTGGATGATGTCATTAACGATGAATTGTTTGTATTTAAATGTGCATTTAAGTGAGTGTAACCAGGGTCTGATGAAGTCATACTGGCTTGATGAAAGTGGTCACTATGGTGAATAAAGTTTAATTTTTATTTCTGAGTCTTCTTGGTTCCTTTTGAGCCTTTTAACACTGTACAATGGGATTTTATTTTTAATTGTGAGTTTAATTTCAAGTTGGATCTCTGTTAATTTCTGGTATACAAATTCAGAAATTACTAACAGCTGAACTGGGACACAAGATTCCAATATACAGAGACCTTCACCATTGTCCTGGTTAACAGTTCAAATCTGAGAACCTGCATTTACCTGTGGCATACAATAGCTTCTTGTAAGGTGTGAAGTGATACAGGCATCAGGTCCCAAAAAGGTTCTGACAGAGGCACTGGAGCCAAAGGGTTACCCTCATCGGAGCCAGATGTAGACTCTACAGCCTGGCACACCTTGCTATTTGTTCAGCCCCAGCATTTAGATGTTCATCCCCTCCTCCCATATGAATACACTCTAAGGGGTTGAAAACCCAATGGCTTAAAGACAAGGCTTTCAGATTTTTCACCCTACTTTCGAACCCCCCACCCCGAAACATTTCTTGCAGGCAGAAACAAGGTGATTCTCCCTTATAAAGGAATGACACAGAAGGGGAAATCCAGTGATGGGATCACAGATAAAAAAGCTGGTGATTTTTTTTTTTGGGGGGGGGGGGGGGGGATGAGCTGCAGGAAAAAAATCCAGGAACACCCAACAATGGGAAGAGTAAATAAGCTTAGTTATCTGCTGGATTTATGCATTTTAATTTTTTACTTGAATTTAAATTTGTTACCCAAGGTACAACACTGATCATAATCAGTTTCAGTCTCTGCCACCCTTCCCCAGTGGTACTTACTCTTCTGGATAAAACCAAAGGACTGAATACTTAACTTGTAGATGTAGCAGCAAAAGACATCTGAAGATAGTACGGGGCACTTTACACCAGGATCACACGGGGAAGAAAAGGGAAAGCTCACCAAGGGGATGTCCAAAGCTCTGGAAGTCAGGCAAGCTGGATACATGGCCAGTTAAAGCTGAATTCTCACCAATGAAAAGTGCTACTGAACAGTGTGATTCCTAGGATGACCATCAACAAACTGGGGGGGGGGGTATAATCTCCAAGAAAGAGCTGGTAACATTTCTTGTGCGTCAGGCAGACCGATTTAGTTAAAAACAATTGGGTGCAGGGTGTCTTAATCTGAACAAACTTTGAAACTACATCAAGGTTCTCCAAGTTGTGCTTATGATGTTCAGTACTGGTCTGAACTGGGCTTCTATGCTGCTGTGCCCTACAGTGACTGCAATTACTGCTACTCCTACATGTATACCCTTTGCTAGTAATGGTTCTCTAAGCCAAGGCAAACTAGGATATTTAGACTCTCATGGGCAGCTCTAAGTAAAGTCAAGACTACAGTAATGAAATCTGTGGAGTATACCTTCTGGAAGGCTTCACATGCAAATCCTGAAGGGGTGGAGAAGACACTTCTTGTGTAGTCATCTCACATGTAAGCTTCTTGAAGAACCTGCAGGCTTACAACAGAAGAAAGTCAAGCTGGCTTCAAAGATTTAAATATCCACTATACAGATGTCAACACCAATTTGAAAGAACAAAGCCTACCTAAATAAAAAAAAAAAAAACAAGACTGCCTTAATTCCAGAAATGACTACCTATGCTAATTATTAAAAAAAAAATGAACTATGTAATGCTGAGCACTGCACTCCAGGGTATGCTTCCCTAGCTACAGCATCAGTGCTTTCAAAATAACAGTAAGAATGGGATACATGAAATTCCAATGAAAATAATATCATAAGGATAATTTTAGAGACATCAATGACTCCAGAAATGGGGCATTTTGCCAGAGCTTCCTGAACATGATCTACAAAGGAACATCCTAGCCAAGGCATGTAACAGACAGCTACACAAGGACAAAAGCAGCACAGAACACTCTCCTGCCCACTCTGTCCAAAGCACTGCACTACCTATTCAGTAGGGAGAGGTGCTTAAACCTCTGGGCCATACATGAACTAAATGGTCTGAAAAAAAAAGGAACTTCTAGAGGCCATCTACACAAACTCTGGATGTTTCCAAGCAGCATAAATGGCAGCCATGAGAAAGACCCCAAAAGGTTCCTCATTGTTCTTCCTGAAATTCAGACCTAGCTTTCTTTTTCATGGGAATGGCAAGGAAGAGCAGCCCTATAAGGAACAGCTTAGGAGCCTTGCTTAACCAAAGGAGGCATCACTCAAAGGGAGTGAGAGGAAGGTGGCAGTTCACAATCCTCCCCAGTCTCAAAAACAAGGATACAATTATCCACTTCCAATGGAAGAGCAGCAGCAAAAACTTCCCATAATTCTAGCACCAGCAATTGTAAACTGTGCTCATCTGACAAAAGCGCAAATAGCATACAGTAGATTGGTGCTAGATATCTTATCTAACAGGCTTCAGAAGTACAAGGTTGCAACAGGCCTGAATGGGCAAAATAAGTGATCCCCAAGTATGGGTTCAAGGAAGGACTGATCCTAACACAGCACAGCAGTTACCTATCATTTCAGCAAGCCTGTCTTTAAAGAAAGATTATTTTACTGACGAATTCCTCCTGAAGCTAAGCAGTCCTGAAGATTGCTATACCAAACAAGTGGCAACCCACTGCACAGGGTATTTAAGTCCTTCATCCAGAGCCAACATTTTATTTTTTAAGCTGAGGTTTCAACAAACAGCAACTACAATTTAAACCATATCTTGAAAAGTACATGCTTGTCTAATGCAGAGTATTCCTCATGGGCCATCTGGTATAAGAGGAACCCCTGAAGTCTTCTCAGTTCTTGCCAATGAGCCTTCCTCAACTCACAAAAAGGAGAGTAGACTCCTTCAACCCAAGTTTAACCATTAAGTCCTCTCAGGGGGAGACTGGGGCTTGCTTCTACTGACTTTGCTGGTGGCAGACATGCTCTGTAACTTTGCTTAATTCATTCACTCCAGTGGAGCTCAGGATGTTTGCACTGTAACTTCCAATGGGAGGAGCCTAAGCCTTCTGACAGAATCAAATTATGTCCTCACATTTCAAACAAATGTTCAAATCTCTGGAACCACATGGGTTATGAAAGAAGTACAAATAGCAAACACTTCAGCACAACCTATTTTTATAGTGGTAGTATTTTTAGGTTCTAGGTCTTAAACTGAATTTTGTAAGTCACAGTAAATGCAGAAACTATTATGTTTATAATAGTTTGTAAACAACTTACAATATCTCAGCAACCATTCAAGTTACATACGTACTCTCAAGCAGCATTTTGTTCACCTAGCCAAGAGCTTTCATATGAGGCCAAGTAGTTCTGTCGGTTACTTGGTTGTTGAGATATTTAGAAAAGTGTGAATATTTTATCCATATAAATTAATGTTATAAAAACAATATCTATTTACCTGCACTAGACAGAGGTCAAATGTTAATGCAGTTGAGTTTGCCGTTGTGTAAGATGAAACCTTTTAAAACCTTGTACATAGCATGGGTTTGGAATTATTGATGCAAATATGAACAAGCAATGTTTGATGCCTGGAGGAGTCAGGAGGAGTCAACTGCAGAAGCACCTGGAGCCATCATGCGGATGTAATGAGTAAACCTAAAAAGAAGAATCCCCACCACTCAACATGACTACTGTGGGTGCATCTCTCATGCAACTAAAAGGAGAATACAAACTCTGTCCTGGACTAGGCAAAGGAAAACATGCTACAACTGAGAAGTAGGAGACCATTTCAGGGCTGGACATAATGAGACAAAGTTTTGGCGGATGCCTCTCCTCTGGATGCACTACCTTCTACCAACTACTTGGCCTTGGCCCGGAATCATGCAGGAGGCAATCCAGCTGGGTCCAGGCATTTCACACCCTCCAAAGGGGACTATTTTCTGCTAGGTGATGTACGCCTCAAGAATCTGGCCTCTTCTCCCAGGGTAGCCAGGCTGAATCACTGGCCCCTACAGCAAATCTTCACAGTACACCTCCTGCTGAAAAACTGTACTAGCGCTGGTCCTTGCTTCTACTGTGCAGACAGTAGGTGGATAAGTTTTCCACAATTTACTTTCTAACACAATATGTTAGGTGCAAAGCCTGAACTGTGCACATGTGGCACACGGAAGACAGAGGTCAAATTAGGAAATGCAGGAGCTGAACACACCATTCTACCCAATGAGTAATATTACACAAACTAGCAAGAAGAATGGAGACCAGATAACTTTTCAGAAGTGTGCCAATCTGGAACAGTCAGAAAGAAATCTCAACACTTACCAAATGCAATCTCCGAAGTCAGATGTGAAAATTTCAGTTACTAATTACGTACTTACACTATACAATTCTGAATGCCTCTGGATGAAGTACACTGACTATTGCTGCAGTAAATTGTATAATAAAGTTGCACTCTTACAGGCAGTGCCTGAAAATGGTCAACATTCAGCCAGCATACTTCTCTGGTTACCAAAAATAAGTAATGAACTACCAACTTACAGTCATAAGTAAAATTGTTCAAACTCCGATTACCTGTGTATAAATTATGAAATCTACTTCTTAGAATAGCTGATGTATATACACTTCAACACGTCACCCACAGTAAATAAGAAACAACCTTGTTTTTTTTTTTTTGGAAAGTAATCACAAACCTTTTCATCATATACGCAGAAGTCGAGTTATTCCCCTCCCTTCAAAATAAGTTTAATAAGCAGCTGCTAAGTGGGAGACAATACTGTGATGGTTTAAAAAATGGATTTATTGTTTTGATAAAACAAAACTTATTCTTATTTTTTTTTAAAAAATATGGACTTTGAAAAGGCAGGGCTTGCTTTTCTCTCTAAAGACATGTCTGAAATGCCCGATTTATACTGGGTGGCTTTCACCACATTTAGTTTATAACAAAGTGCAGTTCAAAGTGAATCCCAATCCGACTCTCACCAACTTCTGTGTCCCGCAATGTACAGAAGCTGCTGATCAAAATCTCTCTGCAGCAACTGGTTTCATTTCCAGGATTTTGTTTTTGCAGCTCTCCATGTCCCCTTTTGACGGTTATTTTTCAGGGAGAGGGGTAGACGGGAGGGGAGGCATGCAATGAGATAAGGGAGAGGGCAGAAATCACAAAAATGTGAAACTGCAAAGTACAAAAAAATTTACACTTACAAGGAACAGTGGCGCGTGCCACTCCCCAAACTAGGCAGCAGTTCAGGAGAGCAGCATTTAACCGCACACATGGAGCACAGATTACTTCCAAACCTAGCCAGCCCCCATATAAAAACCGGACCACAAGCAATTATATATTTAAATATATTTAGATTTTTTGTTATAAAAGTGGGTCTGATTTGTACATGGGGGGAGTAGCTTTGTCTCTCACTGTGTGCATGTTACTATGGTCCCCATAAACAGTGTGTCACTGTCAACAGACGGTTTGCAGAAAGACTTGCTTTACATGTTTCATAAGAAAAGAAACTCAAGCCCCACCTTATTTAAAGAATAAACACCCTGTTTTATGGGAATAAGACAAAATTCTTCTCTTTTTAAAGTTTTTGTTAAATTATTACAGTCAGCAATTTGTTACTTTTATTTCACATTTTTAAATTCTGTGCAGGTTGCAAGTGGCGAAAGTGTCACCCAACCAAGCAGAAAAAAGGGGAAAAAAAAGCAAACTGGCTTAAAAAAATAAAATTAAAACTAACAAAATTTCTGACTGTTTTATGTGGAGATGTGAAGCAAAACAAAAATAATTGTTCGTTAGTCACATAATGAGTATGATAGTCTGCAATTATTTTTGTTTAAGGTCTAGGTCTGAAGTAGTCTGCTCTCTCTGTTTCTCTCCAACATCTCCCAGGACAGAATTCATGGATTCATCCCCTTCCCGTCCCGCCCACCCCTCCCCCTTCAAGGAGAACATCTCCTCTTCTAGATCAGACAAGAACAGCATTAATCCATTCTGGAACTCAGGATGACAAGGCTGTGTCCTTCTGTGTCTGCTGTGCTTGTGAACGCTGCACGGACTTCTGATTTTCCAAATCTCTAAAATGTTTCTCAACCTTAAAGAAAATGAGAAAAAAAAAAAAAGGGCAATGTTAGAGTCATTACTCATGATACTGCAATTCAGGTTACAACGCACAACTGATTGTTAAAATCACTACTTATACAGGATCCAAATCTCCAGTATGTAATCACTTGCTTTTCACAGCTGCAGACTATTTCTTCAAATAAATTTACTAAATAACTTCTAACTCACCCCAACATTTGCAGATTTTCATAGTACAGCAGGCAAAGTATTACACTTGTGAACATAGGACCCAAAGACAGGTGCATTAAGAGGTAAAATATTAGCATTTAAAATTAGAAAAATGAAAAAAAGTACAATTTTTTTTGCTACATTCCCTTTTTTATGCTCTTATACTTCTTCCTTCAAGAATGTCCCCTCAATAAAATGCCACAAATCTAGTAAAATGGTTATAGCTTCCATTATGAAAGAAGCAATATTAAAACCAGTTTTTGATCAACTCAAATGGTCCAGACAGAAATGAGACAGTATACAAACATAAAATATACTTTTAATCTGTAAAATACCAGATGACCTGCAAATGATGCACTGTGGTACGGTCACTTAGGTATCTCCAGGAGGGTTATGAAGACTTTCTGTGTTAACCAAGTACTTCACAATGCTGAATAAATACTTTAAACAAGTACAAGATGTCAGGCCCTACGCGTGAACCCTAGAAAAACAAATGCATGTGTACAAACAAATTACCCGTATTTTTAAACCTTGAGGATTATTAACCATGCCATCACTGGCCTTGAAAAATTATAAGGGGACAAGAAAAGGAGCACTAACAATCAAGCCACCAACACTAGAACCCACACAACCAGCAGAAAAAAACTTTGTATTAGCTTAGTCTGTACAAACAGCTTTAACATTTTTTTTTTTTTTTTAGAAATCCATAAACATAGCTACAGTAAACCTAAACCCAAGTGAAAAAAAAGAGGATAAGACATTTAAAAAAAACACTGCAGTGTTTTACTTAGGTTGCCAAAGCAATCAGGAAAAAGCACAAATTAATATTCATGTATGGTCAGCTGCCAGTCACTCAACCTTAGCTACAACACTAGAGGTTTTGGACATCTGGTATGATGAAGAGATGACCCACCAATGCTAGTCCCTTAAAAACATTTCAATTTCAATAAAGTGACTAGAATAACATTAATTGCTGTACTTCAGACAATACTTTCAACAATTTTTGCTTACTATGTTTTGGCCTTTATCTCTATTACTTTCCTCCGGAATGAGAGTCTAGTTTTGTAATACTAGCAGATGGAAATAGAAAGTACAGTTGTGTAAGAACTTACGATCATACCAAACAACCTGGCCATCCAGAGGAGGTACCAAAGCAAACACCTTCCATGGAGCTATACATCCAATTTATGACCTATGCCAGCGGACGCAAGGATACATAAACAGATGTACGAGTGTGAAAACCTCAGACTCTCAGTCTGAACGCAGCTCTCACACCTGTTTCACAAATGAATGCTAGTATCTCTGGCTTTCACTGGTTCAGATAAGTGTCCTGTTGGGGAACCTTTTTTTTAAGTTTTGGTGTTTGCAATTCTATTAGATGTCTTGCCATGGGTACGATTCAGGGCTTTGTCCCTCTATGCCAGTGGAATCGGTCAGATAAGAATTTCATATTTAGTTCAAAACAAAATGCTAAGCACAGTCAACACTTACAAATCCATGTTTTCAAACTTACCTGTAGAAGCCACTCTTTCTCTTTGGGCATCTGCTATGACTGCATAAAAAAAGAGATGCCAGGAGAAATACAAGAACACCTGCCTACTAAGATCTTTACCCCAACATTACAATGCAACCTTTGTTGTATAAATACATTGACTCTGGGGGAGTGGGGGGGGGGTCATCCAAGTTAGACCACTTGTTCATTTCCATATCTATACACAATACTTTGTCACTGAACGTTGATTAATACTGTAAATGAGTGTAAAGTTAAAAAGTAGGACAAATCTAACTGGGTAAACCCATTAGGCTTAAGTGCCTCTTTTGATGGGCAACCTGGTAGAACCAACTGCTAAGTGACATGCAGGGTCACTAAGTTTGCAAAATTAAGATCAGTTTTACAAAAATTATATTCAAATCTACATGGTGACCAAACATTCTAGTAGTTCCCCTCCAATTTCACATATAAAAATGAAAACTGTTTGAGAATTTTTATCACTTCAGTGGATACAATTGAAAACAGTTCTTAATGAATCAGTTAATATACTTCAGACTCCACCTTAATGGAGCTTAGATTAGTGTGCATTAGGGAATTTTACCGAAAGAGTAATTAACCTTCTGTTGATTGTTTTTCAAAGGGAATTACAATGCATTTTTTGGCATTGAGCTTCTTGAGGGACAGAGTGATGATAGGAGTTAAGAGCTCAATTTAATCAGCCAGTAGGTTCACTATATCTTCAGTCTCTGTGTGGATAACATTGTTCACAATCAGTTCAGCGCATTGCTGTGTTGTGCTTTTGAGATTATGAACTTAACTAAAAATGCTTCATGATCATCTTTGGCTTGGGTAGACATTTTAGCCTCAACTTTGGCTTTCATGGATTGAGTGGATGCTTATTTCAATGACAAGGGCTCTAACATTGTGGGAATTACTCTTTTTAATTTTGGACAAAATTCTTCTCCTTTTAATACAAAGCTTGCTGACATTACAAATCCACCATACGGTATGTTTGAGGTTTGCCTCGCACTATTTCCTACAGGATGCAGCTGCATCTATGGAGCTGCTTACAAGTACATTTCTGCATATTCAGTGGAGTTAACTAGGTCTGGTGAGGATTTGAAGCTTGTCAATGTATCACGTTTGTCTTAAAGAAATGTATAAAGTTACCTAGGGTGGAAGGGATCTCTGGTTTCAATTTTATTTAGAAGGAAAACTGCTTTATGGACTACTTTAACAAGTGATGAAGATATGCAAGGGATGATGCAAGATGCTCCCATATTAGTAAGGCCCAAATCCAAGATGTTATTCCCCCAGTGGGTATTCTGACTGTTTCACAGCATTTGTACTGACAAAGCCCAGGAATCTCTGTGCTTGTGCACTATTGATGGTGTATGTTTTCCAAACTATATTTGGATAGTTTAAATCAAATAAGAAAATGGTATTTTGTTTAATATTGAGTGGTTCCAGTTCCTGTAGACAGGCATTGCGACTTTCTTGTATCATATTAGCAAGCTATAGAACTCCCTCTATGGTAGAGGATCTTTCTGATGGCTACTATTTGGACATGAAGCTCTAATTCATCACGCTGCTTTACCAGCCTTGCACGAGTCTCTTCTGGATGTAGACTGACACACCTCCACCTTCTTTCCCCTCTTGTGTAGTAGCTGGTCTAACTGTCTGAAAGGCATTACAGCCCTGCACAGCCAGGGTGCTCTCCCCTATTTTAAACCGCATCTCATTCACTATACAGATGTCAATGTCCACCATACTGAGAAGGGCTTGTAGGGAATGGAGTTTTTTCACATTTTCCTTGAAAGTTTTTGTTATGCTAGTAAGTTTATCAGGTTGGCATTGCCTATAAAAGGTACTATGGGATGGACATTGTCTTTGTCAATCAAAACTAGAGGGGACATATGCAGGCCATCCCTTGTGAAGCGGGGTGGTCTGCCACTCATCCTTCCATGCTGACAAATACTGGAACCCCTTTAAAGGGTACCAAAAACTAAGACAAGTTTTTCCTCATATCATGACATCATCCACTGAGAAAGTAAAATGCTGCTTAATACTAGATACATGCCTTGGAGACACAGAGCTCCATTATGCCCCTCTTCACAAAGTCCAGGGAGGTGCACCCCAAGTAGTTGATACCAGCATTAACTATGACAGTGTCATACTGGTACTTGTTGTTAAAGGACTTGAGCGCATGCGTGATTAGATGGATCGTGGCACCAGAGAAACAACTAACAGTCACTCTTTCCTTCCTCAGCCTGGTAAGGGGCACATATGCATATTTTACAATGGAGTCAACTATAATTAGAAGTTATATACTTAACATAAGTTGGCATCTGTGTTGTCCATTTTCATTACTCCTCATGAATGGGCCTAGGATCAGATACTCTTGATCCGATTCGGCCGCATATACATGACTTTGGATCTAGATCTCAAGCTCCTCCCTCTTCCTATAATGCTCTAATCCATCCCCAATGCCTCAGATCGAGCCTTACTGCCCACTGTTATAGAGAGAGAACAGACACAAGAAAAAGACTGAAGCTCAAACCAGGAACATAATGGTTCCAATATCATCAAAAGATCGCTCTAGGAGCGACAGGACCGTGGATGGCTAGGAGGGAAGGTGAAGAAGAATGAAAATAGACAACATAGATGCCAAGTTATGGTAAGTACATAACTTCTAAATCTGATGTTGTCTTTTCAGTCTTGCTCATGAATGGGTCAGAGTCCCCAGCTACTTAACTCTCAGGTGGCCTTCAAGGAAGAACATACCGGAGCACTGTCAAACCAAAGGAAGCTCTGCTTCTGGAAATAATGTCTAATTTGTAAAGTGTAACAAAGGTATGAGTCTTTGACCTAGTGGCTGCAGTGCAGATATCATCAACGGAAGTTCTTGAAAAAAAAAATGCAGAGGGGAGTAGCCATAAATCTAGTGGAATGAGCTCTAGCAGGACGAGGCAACTCCAAACCTTTCTGAGAATAAATCAACAAAATACAATCAGTAACCCATTTGGCCAGAATAATTTTGGAAACAGTTTGACCCAAGCAGTTAGGAAAAAAGGATACAAGCAGCTGATCAGACTTTTTTGTCCTGTAAAGATAAAAAATGTAGTTGTCTATGATCAAGATGATGCAGCATATATTCGCCCTTATTAGTAAAGTTTGGAAAGAACACTGGGAATTGTATGGACTAGTTAATGTTAAGTGTTCATGGCCACTTTAGGCAGAAAAGAAGGGCTGGTTCATACAGACACCCTGTCCTTATGGAAAATAATGTAAGGAGGCCTAGCTGATAAGGCCCAGAGCTCAGAAATTCTTTTTGCTGAAGTGAAAGCTACTAAAGATTGTTTTCCAAGAAAAGAAGCTTCACATTGCATTTGTTCACTGGTTCAAAGGGTTTCTGAGTTAACCCATGAAGGGCCACCATGAGATCCCAAGGAGGAGGGGGTCCTATATTGGAGGTCTAATGAGGAAAATTCTCTTCATGAAAGCTTTACATAATCTGGAAGTTGCCAGAGAAAAGGCTTTGTTTCCAACGTGGAAGTTGGATATGGCTGCTAAATGAAGTTTAATAGCAAAACTAGCCTCTTCTTTAAAAAGATTAGTGAGAAAAAGAATGGCCGAAGTAGGAGCTGAAAGCAGGTAAATATTCTGCTTGAAAGCTCATACAGAGAATCTTTTTCATTTGCTTCTGTAGACTTTCTTGGTGGAGGCCTTCTGGGAGGCCAAGATAAGGTCACAAACTCGGGAAGCAAGCAAGCCTGGACCATCTTTACTATCACTGGAAGTGGAGAAACCATGTGGTCAGCTTGAGGGCGTGGAGACTGGGATGCTGAATTTCTGAAGGGTGAGAAGAGATCCTGAGTGGGCTCCAGTATCCATGGAGGATATTTCAAGTGAGACCACAGGAAGGGGAACCATACCTGCCAAGGCCAGAAAGGGCCAATGAGGATGACTGAGCTTGTGCAGCCTGCTTGCTTTCTGTAGGAACTTCAGGTCAGCGGAAGAGGAGGGTAGGTACAGGGGAGAATCAAGAGCCAATCGTGAACCAGAGCATCCCTCGGTGACTCCCCTGAAGGGGGGATGAAAGCGAACGGCATTTTTTGTTGAGGTGAGAGGCAAATAGGTCACAGTAAGGCTGGCCCCAGCAGCTGAAGATCATATTTGCTACTATCTGACTGAGGGACCACATGTGTGGAATCAGAATGGACCTACTGAGTCTGCCAGAGCACTGCTTTTTCCCGGTATGTGAGTTGCAATTAGAAAGAGGTCTGAAGAGATCACCATTCCCAGACCCTCATGGCCTCTCTGCATGATGAGTAGGAACAAGTTCCTCTTGTCTGTTGATGTACCAGACTACTGATATGTTGTGTGTGTGTAATGCATTAGTCCCTGGGGGGAGGGGGGGGGGGACATCCTGAAAAGCTTGCAATGTTAGGACTGTTCTCATCCCTAGGACACAGACATGCAACCTGGTCTCGAGGAGGACCACATGCCTTGAACCATCTTTCCCATGAAATTCCCACCTCCATCCCAGTTGGGAAGCATCCATAGTCACTGTGGCTACTTGAGGGAGGAGGAAGAACAGCCTGCACAGAAACAGGTCCTCTGACTAGATCCACCAGCAAATATGATGCTTGCAAACTGGACTGAGCTTTATGTGAACAGATAGAGGCTGGTAAAGAATAGACCACTGTACCACCAGTCTCCATTGGAGGATTTACATATAGAATCTTGCTAGGGGAAAGAATAGTTGTGTAAAATCTTACCATAACCATAGATGTCTTTCTCCTCAGAGGAAACTTCTTCCACAGGCCTTTTTCCAGCAGTAGAGGGGGGTAGGACCTGTGCAGAAGCTGGAGGTTGGCATAAGGCCATAAAGGCATTAAAGAGGCTTTGAGTAAAGGCCTCCAGTCAGGGGTTTGGTCGGAGGGTATAGCCTGCTGGCCAGAAGAAATAGTTTTTTTTTTTTCTTCTTAGCGGCCTCCAACAAAGCCAGTACTGATATTGCAGCTGCAATGTTTCTAGCAAGTAATGATGGCAAATGTGTGAGTGCATGTGTGTTGGTTATGGACAGCAAAATGGATTCTGACGGCAGACAAAGTTTTTCCATCCTTTTCACTTTGGGAAAGAACTTCTCTGACAGTCGGACCAAACAAAGATGATCCATCGAAAGGGGCGTTAGTGAAGGGCACCTTGAAAGGTTCCAAGAAATCACACAGCTGCATCCAGGCATGGTGTCTGTAGCAATGCCCAACCCAGCCGCCCTTAAGGTACATTCTGCAGCATGAGAAATTAGCCTCATGGACATGTTGGCAATGGACTGTAGGGTGGCCATTCTGGAAGAAAACGTTTTCTGTTCCTTGGCAGAGATGGACCCTGGGACAGAACTAAAGATTTCCTCGACTAAGTCCCTCTGCAGTCTGATTACATGTGCCAAATAATTCAGCGTTCACACTGTGAAAGTAGCTGAAGCATACACCTGCTTACCAAATTTGTCCAAAGTCCTTGAGTCCCTGCTAGGTGGATGAACACGGAGCTTTGCTGGGGCAGCTCCTTCTTGATGGCTGCTGCAACCACCATAAGCATGGACAGGAATACCCTTTGTCCTGGGGTCTATCTGGAGGGGTCTCAGGATTTTATCAGGGAGTTTAGAAATAGGTATACTGCATCCGGCTCCTTCCACGCCCTGCGGGAAACAAGGTTAATAAGGGATCAGCAGGAACGTACACCCAAGAAGTACGAGGGCCTGACCCAAAGCTTCTAGAAACACTGATCCCTCTGGGTTAGAGCTTTGGCAGACCAACCACCTTTTTGGTGAAGAATTTCCATGATATCTCCAAAGGAGACATCCTCATGTGGTGACCTCGGGAACCCTTCCCCTTAATCGATATCGGTGCCCAGAGTCAGAAGATTCAGGATGTTCCAAAGGGGAAACAGTCTGGAAGTCTTTTTGGGTAGGCTGTCCCGGAGGTGACAGAACAGAAGTCTCAGGCATTAGACCTGCTGAGGAGGGACCAGGCGCCACAGCAGGGAGATTCGAGGCTCTTCTGGTTGCAGAGAGAACCCTCTCCACCGCATCTAAAGCCAAGGGAGAACAAGAAGTTAAGGGCAATGCCCCCAGAGTCAAAGCTACAGAGGGAGAACACTGATAACTCCGCACCGCCTCCAGATCAGAGTGTGGGGTTGGAGTCCAGCTGTTAAGCACCAAAGCCACGAGGAGGAAAGACTGCTCTGAAAACTGTGCAGCGAACATCAACCCCACAGACCAGATGCTGAAGGCATGGCTCCGAGAACCGCTCTGCTCTGAAAACTTGGGAGCTGGGGCAGTCATAGAAACTGTTGGGAATCACGGTAGCCATACCAGTCGGCTACGTCATCTCTACTTCAGGAACCAGAGGTCAGACAGCAGAAGGAGTTATTGGAGTAAAGTCAGGTTCATGGCTAAATGACCCCAAAGGGGATGGAATGGGCAAAACCCCCAAGATGGATCTAAGCCTGGAGGAATTTCATCGGCATCCTGTCTACCTCTGCTTTTGAGAGACTGCGTGAAGACCTGGCGGATGATGCAACAGATGGAGGTCTACAGACTGACCTGGAAGGTTGCAAAATAGGAGGCTTTGGCCTGGAGACAACCAGCTCCGGTGAAAAACTTCAAGCCTAGCGCTGAGGGGAAGACTGCAGGACAATCAGAGTCGAGTCAGGTGGATCCGAGGTTTGACAATTTCTGTGGTGGTTCACCTGTCCTATGCGTCCTTTATGGTGACTGCTTATGCTCTATGATTTTTGGCAGGGTTTGAGCCCCTGAAGTAGAACAGGCAGTGGAAGCAAGTAGCCCTTTTAAAATCAACTTATTCCTACAGTCAAGGAATGCCTGCTGGTTGAAGCCAGCACAGATGGAGTAGGAGAAATCCAAATGAGATGGTCCTAAACATTCTACACACTTGGTGTGGGCATCTGAGAGTGGGACTTTGTGCCCACAACAGACATTTTTAAAGTTTATTTTTAAAGTTTTTTTAATAAAAAGAAAATGAGAGAAGAAAGGGACGCTAAGACCTGGACAGGGAAGGGAACTATACAAGTGTAAAGCTACATATAAAGAGGTTGAAAACTAAGCTAACTAGCAGAGAAAAGGTAATAAGAAAGTTTAGACAGGTATAAGGACAATTCTTAATTCACAAAACAAGGAGCTCAGAGACAAAATCCCGGTGCTAGCGGAAGTGTGGCAAACGAGATGTATGGGGATGAGGGGAGAGTAAAGGATTATGGGTAAGGGAGGAGCTCAGAATTCGGATCCTAGAGCTTTAGTATACAGCTGAGTTGGATCAGATTCTTTGATCTGATTCCACAGGTTGAAGATTGAATGAAGTCAGTAACTTTAGATTCTGTGGTTTTCTGGTAAGGTGTTGTGGACTGTAGTCAGTAAATAGTGGCAAATATTGAGTTTCGGAGTGCATACTCTTCAGAAAATGACTGCTAACACAGAACCTGTTATACCAACATCTTTCAAACTATACAAGACCAATATTTAAGATCCCTTCTTGATTTGGAGTTTTAATAGGTTCACAGGAGATTACTAGGCTAATGGCTCAAGAGCCCTTACAAGCTTAGCCAGTTTTACCCAGATTTTACCAAATTTTCTATCCCTACAGTAAAGATAACAAGGGTCAACAAGCAGGGTTCTGACAATTTTTACAGACTATTCATAAGGGACGCAGATGCCACCCCAGGAATGAATCTGCAATTTCTCATCCATTGGTCCAGACTGAGGTTTAAGATAGTCAGAGAAGGGATCTGCTTCACATGAATAGGAAGTCTATTCAGAGGAGGGGCAGTCTCTGGGATACACATCTGTCTCTCCAGCATGACCTAGTCATGTCAGAAATCGGGTTTAGTTTCTTGAAGCAACTCTTATGCAATTACTTTTGCGAATATGCAAAATTTTCATCATGAATTGGTAAGAGACTGCCTTGTAGGTCAGGCATAGAATACCCCTTAGTAATCAACAGGAAACTGAATACAGTGAGAGCTTTTAAATCAGTTTCCATATATGTTGGTTATACCCTGTACAGTTTTAATGAGAAAACTCTGAGGACGCTCCAACTGTTGCAAGTGCCTGGTGAGGTACATGCCAAAGGGTGCAGTGTACTCAAATGTTAATCTGATGAGGGCAGAGCACACTGGTACTAGGATATCCTTAGATCTGGATGCCATGCCTTATAAGCTGAGCCACAAAGAAGGATTTCCTCACCACCGTGGACACATGGTGGTCAAAGTTCAGATTACTATCAGAGTACACAGATCACTCACCACTGGGTCCACTCTTGGGGTGGTGCTGCCAATGCTGTCATTTAAAGGAGTATTTGATTTCCCAAAGGGCTTCATTATGCACGTCTTCGCATTTAGCTTGAGGCCATGGCTCTAACACCACTCATTAGTATGTGTCACTCCTTTTTGTAAGATATAAACATTGTTTGGGGAGTCGATGACTGCCCCCAACTTGTAGACATCAACTTGGTCAAAGACCATATATATTTGCCTTGGCATCTCAGAAGTATATCCAAACAGGAGGGGGCACAGTACTGACCCCTATGGTACTCCACTGGTGAAAATGCTCCCCCATTGTTTAGGAGTACTATGTCATGGATAGTTGAGACTCTAGTGGGAGTGCAGACCAGCCAGCTGTTCCAGAGCATTTGCATTAAAGTCCAGGAATCTCCAAGCCTACACATTAGTGGTCGTGTATGTTTCCCAGTTTGAGGAGGTAGTTAAAATCACCTATGAATAGTGCGGTAGGCTGAATGGCAATTTATTCTAGTCAGGTATGCAGACTGATTTTCCTGGTTTATGGTTGGGGACCTGTAGCTAGTGATGATATGGTGGGGGATTGTGGCTATGGTCAACTGGACAAGGAGTTACTTAAGCAGGTCAACCTATTTGAGCAGTCTTGAAGTGTGACATGCAAATGGAAATTCCTTTTCCTTAAATTGAAACCACCCTCTGAAAAGTAAAAAAAAATGAGTGCTGGGCATTGTAGGCTTACACTGCTGGAGTGCTTTCCATAACCCTGAACCATTTCACTGTACCTGAGCAGATATTAGCATTATCCAGAGTGAGGAGAGCTTCTAGGGACTGCAGTTTCTTGTTAAGACTACTAGCACTGAGCAATGGTACTTTCAGCTTAGCCATTAGAAGAATTTGTTATGTTGGTAGTTCTGTTGGTTTGATACTGTCTAAGAACATACACTAAGAGTCTGGCTAATGCCTTGGCCAATATTCGAACGCCTAAAGGTGACAGGTGCACACCAACTCTGGCAAAGCAGCATGGTTTGTCGATCATGTCATCCCAGGCAGACGAAAACTGGATCTCCTTGGAATGACACCAGTAGCTAAGCCAATTATTGAAGTCAATCATTTTCTGTTTGTATTGTGGTATCATTCTTGGTGAGGGTAGAATGCTACTCAATGCAAGGTTAATACCCACCTCCGACATGTATTCAGAGAGGTCCATCAGGTCTCTACTCAAATAGTCCAGGAAGGTACATCTCAGGTCATTCACACCTACAAGGACTACGAATGGTTCATACCACTACTTGTGGTAAAAGTGGCCTGAGTGCCTGCATGATCTGGCAAATCCTGGCCCCTGACAGGCAACTGATTAACTCTCTATCCAACCTGGTTAGGGTGTCATCCGTGTCTCTCACGATGGAGTCTCCCAAGACAAAAATGTTTGCATGTGTGGTGTTTTGGCTTAGTGGCTTGCTTATGGAGACACTGATGTGCATTTTTCTGTGGAGGTTTTGTTTGCATGTGGTTTCTGATGGCAGCATATGGGAGGCCTTTGAGGTTTTCATATGTTACTTGTGAGTACATTTGCATATGTGGGTTTGTGCATCAAGACCTTATTTAGTGAGGGAAATTATGTGCTTGTTCTGACAACCTGCTTGTCATTTGACTTTTCAGCATGTGAAAGTCAGTTTCACTGTGAAAATTGAGACATCTCACATACATCATTAAGTGGTTGTCAGCATACATAAGACAACTACTACAATGCCTCAAGATGTCCATATCCACCAGGCTGGCCACAAATAGCAGAAAAATGTTTATCCATGGCCTAAGTTTTTGTTTTTTTTTTTTAAATATGGGTTTAACCCAGAAGAGAGGGTAGATTTTACTGGACGGGGATGACAGCACACGGATGAAAATGGATGCTATACTCAGTGGGAACTGCAGTTATACAAGGAAATGCTGCTCTGTGCACAACTCAGATGCTCCTAGAGCAGCAGTTGGGCAGGGGAAGGTTGCAGAGGGAGTTATTCTAAGAGAAACTTAGAAGAAACGTCGTCGGTTTTGGACCTCGGATGCCTGTCCTTTTCTTTTTCTTTGCGTTTCTTGTGAATTCCGGTAGTCGGATGGCAATCAGACGACATCGTATAATTAAATCTTCTGCCAAAATAGTGTAATGCTAAACTGTACCAACACTTAATAGTGCGTTGGTCAAATCTGACACAAAACTGACAACTAGCAACGTTGTGGTCAGGCAAGGAATACAGTAAGAATGAAAGTCCTTATGAGGTATTTGCTTCCCACAAGAAATACAATTATTAACTTTTTCTGACATCGGTCTGGAGCAAGAAAAAAGTTTCCCCAACGGGGTACTTAGCTTTTAATGAAGATTTCGGATCTGAAATTTGAACACGAAAATCTCCGGAGTCGGCCAACTGGCACTTGCGAACTGCTTATGCTTCAGGCACCGCGTGACAAGAAAGACTGAAGAAAATGGCGTCGGCTACATCTTCTATACCCCTGGCACACTGATGTCAGGGAAGAGGTGACAGCAACCAACGCTGGACCTAGACTTTGGAATTCAGGCCGACTGAGGGTAGCCTGCCAGCAGGATAACCCAAGTGTAATGACTGCAACAGTGAAACACGAAGAACATCCACCGCTGCTCAGAGAGCAGCCCAACGCAAACACTGGGCTTATATAGAACCAGAAAAACAATAGTTATGTACTTACCATAACTTGGTATCTGTGTTATCCTATTTCATCATGACTGGGTCTTTGATCCAATGTCGGATCCGATCCGGTACTTTACACTTAGATTCAAGGCTCAAGCTCCTCCCATCTCCCATAATCCCTTTCTACTCTCTACCCCTCAGATCGAATTTGCAGTCAAAACATCAAACACCAAAGAACAACTATCTATCTACAATTATATAATACTACCATGTGTACCCCTAGAGGTGGAAGGTCAAAGAGACCCCAGCCTCTCCAGAACCTCCAGAAACATGGAAGGAGGGCGGGAAGTGATAAATAATGAAATAGGATAACACAGATACCAAATTATGTTAAGTACATAACTATAGATGTGATGTTATCCATTTCATTATTCATCCAGACTGGGTCAGAATCCCCAGCTACAATCGAATCCTGGACAGCCTAAGGAGGACGTGCCTGAGCACTGTGGAACCAAAATATGCTCTGCTTCTGGAGATCATATCCAGCTTATAATGAGCAACAAAAGAGTGAGGAATGGACCAAGTGGACACAGCACAAATATCTACAGACACCCTAGCGGGGAAGGCTGATGAGGTAGCAACTGACCTGAGAGAATGATCCTTAGGTGGACGAGGCAACTCCACATTTCTAAGAGTAAACCATGGAAATGTAATTAGAAATCCATTCAGAAATAGTCACTTTAGAAACTGCTTGGCCCTGCCCATTCAAAGAGAAGGCCAAGAACAACTGGTCGGATTTTCTAAAAGGTTTAGTTCTGTTTAAATAAAATCTCAACTGCTGATGCACATCTAAGGTATGGAGGAGATATTTGCCCTTATTGGAATGATTAGGAAAAAATACAGGTAACTGAACAGTTGAGATTACTTTCAGTAGCTAGCTTAGGCATAAAAGAGGAGATAGTTTGCAAAGCCACCCTGCCCTTATGAAAAACAATATATGGTGGTTTAGAAGACCAGGCCCGTAATTCAGAAACCCTCTTAGTCGAAGTAATGGCCACCAAAAAGGCAGTCTCCCAAGAGAGAAATTTAAGATCACATGAATGAACTGGGTCAAAGGGACTTTGAGTAAGAGCCTGCAGCATCAAGGTCAAATCCCAAGGAGGACAGGATCTTTGACAGGAGGCCTGAGAAGGAAGACGCCTTTCAAGAAGGGCTTACATAATCTAGAGGAAAAAGTGAGTCTGGTATGGACATGAAAATTAGAAATGGCCAACTGTAGTTTTACAATAGAGAAGCTGGGCCTCCTCTTGAAAAAGGGATGAAAAGGATATCTGGAATTGGGAGTTGATTCTGTTCCACAGCCCAAAAGGAAAAATGTTTCCACTTACTACAATAGACCTTCCGAGTACACAGTTTCTGGTAAGCTAATGCAATTTTTCTGACAGGCAAAGCCAGCCTGGACTATGTTACTATCACAGGAAGTGGAGAAACCATGCAGTCAGATGAAGAGATCAAAGGTTGGGCAGTTGCGCTGACGAGTGAAAGATGAGATCCTGAAAAAGATCTAGTATCCAGGGAGGACACTTCAGATCAGACCTCATGAAGGGGAACCACAACTGATGAGGCCAGAAAGGGGTAATGAAAATCATAGAACTCCTCAGTCTGTGGGCTTTCTAAAGTACTTTGGGGATCAAGGGAAGAGGAGGGTATGCGTAGAAGAGACCCGGAAGCCAATTGTGAATACAGCATCCTTCAGGGACTGCCCCTCTGGGGAATTCAGGACAAAGTACCTGCTGCATTTGTTGTTCATTGGGGATGCAAAAAGATCGAAGAAAGATTGGCCCCAACGGCCGAAAGTCTGAAATGCCACTGACTGAGGGACCACTCTCATACAGGGTCAAGACAGACCTGCTGAGCTCGTCTGCCAAGACACTGGACTCCCCAGGTATGAGCATTGCAAGAAGGAAGCTACTGGAAGACATCGCACACTCTCATGGCCTCTCTGCACACAGGTAAGAGCGTGTTCCCCCTTGCTTGTTGATCTACAAGACCACCGACATGTCTGTATGATTTGCCACCATTCCCAGGGGAAGGTGATCCTGAAAGGCTTGCAACGTGAGGACGACAGCCCTCATCTCTAGAACGTTTATGTGCAACTTGGTCTCCGAGGGCGACCATGTGCCTTGAACAGTTCTGTCCTGAAAATGACCGCCCTACCCCAACAGTAAAGCGCGCATGATCGCCATGGGAAGAGAAAATGGTCTGCCTTAAAGATCATCTGACCGAAGCCACCACTGCAGATGGAGTCTGCAAACGGGAGTTAACAGAATAGGCATGGACACTGGATGAGACAGAAAGGACCACTGAACCGCTAACATTCATTGAAGCACTCACATGTAATTATCTCGCTAGTGGTACAAGGAGAATGGTCGCTGACATGGATCCCAAGGCTCTGAGGATGAGATGTACCAGAGGAGATGGTACCTCCAAAATTGCCCTGACTTGCTTCCTGATCAGGTCCACTCTGTGGGGATGTAATGTTGCAATCTCTGTTACCATGCTGAGATGGGTTCTAATGAATGCTATGCTTTGCACCAGAGATGGCTTCAGCTTCACCATGTTGATGGTAATGCCTAGTATTTTGAAAGTCTGCAAGAGACAGTGTATGACAAATACCAACTGATGCCTTGTGGGAGCTGTGAGGAGCCAATCGTCCAGGTTTGGGAAGACCTGAAATCCCTGAAGCCTCAGGTGAGCTGCTACTACAGGTAAGCATTTGGTAAACACCCTAGGGGCTGTGGTGAATCCAAATGATAGAGCTCTGAATTGGAAACGACTGGCTCTGATCTGGAAGCACACATGCCTCCTGGAATACTTGCCTATCTTGATATGACAGTAGGCATCTTGGGAGGTCTGTGAAGCACATCCAGGTCATCCTTCAGCAACAGTGGCAGGATGGACTGAACAGTGACCATCCAGAACTTCGACTTCTTGATGAATAAGCTCAATTTGCTGAGGTCCAAAATCAAATGCAAGTCCCCAGTCTTTCTGGCACCAAAAAGAAGTGAGAATAAGTTCCAGATCCTCTTTGTCCTGCTGGGACCTCCTGAATGTTTTTTTTTTCTAGAGGTGCTAAAACTTCTCTCTGGGCGGCATATCAGGGAGAACCTTCTTGGGATTTGGAGGAAGTTGGGAAAACAGAATGTAATAACCCCTGGATTTGATCTTAAGCAGCCAATGATCATTTGTTATACATATCCATGCATTTGGGTGCAGCAAAAAATGACCCCCGACTGCCTCCAGGGCAGGACAGTCAGACAATGTCTCAGGGGCGCTGAAAAGGCTTCTCAGAAAAGGGTTCCTTGGAGTCCTGATTCTAAGCAACCCCTCTGCCTCTAAGGTGGTGTTTGCCATTGAATCCCCTTCCCCTGCCTCTAGGGGAAGAGTCTTCTGGGGCATCTTGGAAGGAGCCCTGCAACTTGTGGAACCAGAGTTTCTTAGTTCCCCTGCTGTTTTTTTGGAAAATGATCTTTGGGGTAGAAAACATGATCCTGACTACTAACAGCGTTTTGCCTTCCTGCTCACTGTTAGGTTTCTTTGACTGATGGTCCAAAGAGCAAGGAAACATCAAAGGGGGCATTAGTAAAAGATACCTTGAAGAGTTCCCTGAACCCACAAAACCGCATCCACGCATGACACCTCAAGGCAATGCCTGCACTGGCCGCTTGAGATCAACTTCCACCGCATTGGAGATCAACTTCGAGGAAATGGCAATAGACGACAGTAGTGAGCCTGCGAGAGACCTTCTTGAGGTCCTTCGCCGGCATCAACTCTGAAAGGGATCTGGTTAGCTCAGAAACAAGATGTCTTTGGAGGAGGGTAAAATGTGCCAAGTAATTAAGAGCTCTCAGACCAAACGTAGCTGAAGTGTAAACACGCTTCCAATGCCTGTTGATCGCCAGAGTCTTTAGATTTGGAGAATGGACATTGAAGCTCTGTTTAGTAAGCTCCTTTTTTGTGTCATCAGCAATCATGATGGCATCGGCTGGCACTACCTTTCTCCAGTGCGCTCTGTCTATTGGGGGGGGGGGGCAAAAACTTATCAGCCTTCTTAGGAACCGATTCCGCAGTGTCAGGTTCCTTCCATACCCTGCGAGCGATAAAGGTGAATGAGCTCGTCCGCAGGAGGGGAACCCAGGAAGTAGACAGGCCCTTCCTGAAAGCCTTCAGGAACAAAGATGGGGGCTGGGGGAACCATCCACCATTCTGCTTTAAAAGCTCTAGAACGTCTCCGAAGGAGACGCTGTCAGGCAGACATCTGGGGGACTGCCCCCCTTCATCAAAATCCATGTCCTCCGTGAGGGACTCCATGGGGGAGTCCAAGTGCTTCCTCTTGCACAGTCGCTTCTGTGGTGCCTCTCCTGCAACGGGCTTAGGAGAGATCTTAGAAGAGTGTGGAAGCCCTTATGCTCTGTATGCCTAAAAACTATCTCGGGAGGACTGACCCTGGACAGGATTGGTTGGGCTCAGGGCTCCTGATAGTGATGGGCCAGGATGTTCCTGCTAGAGGGGAAGACACTGCTCCAAATCTGGAAAAGGTCCACTCTACTACCTGAAAGGCAGAAGGACTCGAGGAAACCCCTTCCCCACCCCCAGTAGCCAAAGCCATAAGGGAAGAGAGTGCAGAGCCAGCCCTGGCTCCCGGACCTCCAGACAATACCAGCCCAGAGTTGTCAAAGGTTGAAGAACCCAAGGGAAAGGACTGATCCGAAAGGACCAGACTGGAACCCCTCCCCAGGGACCCAGCACTGACCTCTCGGAGCTGAGATCTGCTCTGATCTGATGGTAAAGGAACAGAGCTGGTCAGGGATCCTCACGGAGTAAGGAAAACTTGAATTCCTGGATCTGCCGACACTTCCCTACGAAAACCGGGACCTGGTATTCCAAAACCGCAGGAATTGGAAGAGAAGGCAATCTAGGAGCTGGGGATCTCCCACAGCCCGAACAGGGAAGGGCACAAGAAGAAGCCCATCTCTATCTGGGCCCTAAGGAAACTCATCATTCTGTCCATATTGGATGGTAAGAGGCTCTGGAAGAGGCTGAAGAGTGGGTGGATTTAGATGGAGAAGCCAGCTTGAATCCTACAACCACCCTGTACTGTCCCTGATCCGAGGAACGACTCCTACGCCTGGGAGCCGAAGGCTTTGGACTCCAGGAAGACTCTGCTGGGGAGCCCTAATTAATTAGCTCTAGATCCGAAGAACACGTTGATTCCATCCCTAGTTGACCTGCCTGCCTCAGATCAGAGCGAACTGATGATACAAGATCCAAGGGCCTTTGAGCAGACGAGACCTCGGCGCCTAATGATGGATCTTGGGACTTCAGATCTGAAATGGTCAAGGACAACTTCGGATCCAGAGAACTCTAATCCAAGTGTCTGGGCCGTTTTTGCGAAGCTGGAGGAGAAACCCTTGGGAAGGCTTTCCTCTTAGATTCTTTGTGGCCACTTGAAAAGGGAGAGCCTGAAACAAGTGGGCTGCCTTGCTCCGTACCCTTGAGCAATAATTTGTTCCAGTGATCCGCCAATACCAGAGGGTTGAACGCAGCACAAATGGAGCAATTAGCCTCGAGGTGGTCAGATCCCAGACAACAGAGATACTTCTTGTGGGTGTCAGAGTTAGGTATCTTACGCCCACAAGAGAATATTTTAAACCTGGCAGGTTTGTCTCTTGCAGACAGTCCTACGTGCAGACACACATACAAGATAAACTACAGCCAAAAAAGCTGAAAGGAGAAAGAAACCAGCAGACAAAACCCCAACTTGCCCTATAAACTATACTAAAGGAGAAGGTAACAGTCAGAGAATAGAAAGGAAGGGAAAAATACGCAAGTCTAATGCCAGCGAAAGCTAAACGAGGGAGGGGAGGAATAGAAAAACTCACTTAACTGGAGAAAATTCAAAGACATTTCCTTGAAGGCAGCTACTTTCCAGGAATCATGTCTGTTGCAAAACACAGCAAATGAGATCTGAAGGATAGAGGGTAGTATGGGACTATGGGAGATGGGAAGAGCTTGAGCCTTGAATCTAAGTCTAACGTGCTGGATCAGATTAGACATCAGATCCAAGACTCAGCTGTGTTGAGCTGCAATGTTTTTATCTGAAACTTTGTGCAGATAAGTAATGAGATGTTAAACCCTGCACTACAGGGAGCAGCTGTTTGATTCCCTCAGTCTTTGTCTACTGGGCACTTCTGACAAAGTCACTTCACCAGACAGTGCTCCTGGGATGCCCCTGAAAAGTGACACTTGCTTCCAGTGGGCTGTTTCAAGCCGTTAAAAGCATCACACATATGCCCTCTGAAGTCCTGCACCCTACCCATAACTGCTAAGCAGCGCTTAACTATATACTATACGACCATGAATCGCAGTATACATTTTGCAGTTTAAAGGGCTGCCAGACATTTTCAATAAATGAGTTTCAAGGGATGAGAAGTTAACTGTTGCTCGCGCCAAGTATTTTTTCCAAAGTGTTTTGTCTGGCAAGTAGCTGTAAAAGTTTTGCTGTAAAATCTCAAGTACATTCACTGTTCTCACCAACTTCCTAAAAATTAAGGCAATAGGGATATGAAGATGCGTGTCCTTTTGGTCAAGAGTGATCATGAGGACCCAGAGTAGTAAAAGGCTTTGAAGTGTTAACATTTTGAATTTTGGCAAAATGAGAAGCTTGTTTGGATAGAAGTCCAAATTGGGACTCTGTATAATACCTTCTTTTCTTGGAAAAAAAAAAAAAAAAGACTACCCAGTAGAACCCTTGTCCTTCCTCTCCAGCTAGGATGTCTTCTAGGGTCTCTGACTGCATTTTCTTTTAAGTGCAAAGATTAGTAATCCTTGGGAAATGGGGGGAATGATTGTACACCTTGGAATTGTAATTGTGTTGTCTCCTGAAGAAGGTCTGATATCCAGAGATCCAAGTGCTGTTTTCCAAACTTTTTGCAAAGGTGGCAAAGTACCCTGCAACTCACTGAGGGAGGGGATACAGTTGGGTGTAGGTTTACAAGAGGGAGCAGCCCGGCTGAGTCGCAGCTGATCCCTCTGGGAGTTGCACCGGTGTGCTCTGAGGCTTATCCTTTAGTTCTGCTTGCCATTCACCTTTGCCCCTCTTCCCCTTTGTAAGATCAATTTCGGTCTTGCTTAGGGTACAAGAGCCAAGATTTAACTGAGTCTGCCCTCTGACTTTAGGACCGTGTGTGTGAAATGCTTTATACATAACCTGGTTTTGCCCTTTTACTCCAATCTTTACAAAAATACTTGAGTGGAGGATCCAAACAGGAAATTCATGTCCAAATTGTGCCCAAGTTCCTCAACAAGTCAGGTCTCCAAATTACAAACACTGTGGCTACTGTTTACAGGATACATCTACAACATCAAAACATCTCAGAGTGGTTAGCAACTTGAGCTGAATGGTCAGAGTTCAAACAACTCCTGCTTCATATCTTTATCCTGTATTCCTCACCTCCACTCACACACCCCACCCACAATCTTAATCCTCATCTTTTCCAATACAAACTGTTGATAGAAAAGCACGTGAAAATGGCAATTCAAGGATATGAAAGAAATGGTAGCAGAAGTGTAAATCTTTTCCCCAAATCAGTGAAGTATTCCACTCTACCATCATGAAAAGTAGGGTTCTTGGAGCAAAATCTGCTTCCTTGCTAGAATCAAAGGACATCACAGCTGGGAATCAAACCAAGTATTCTTTAAAAAAACTGTAAGAATCCTTGACTCTGTATTAAAGCAGTCATGTTTCCTTGGAGCAGGAGATTCCAAAAGTTAAGTTGTGTACCTACCATAAATGTAGATGTTCGAATGTATTCACTGTTGCAGTCATTACACTTGGGTTATTCCTGCTGGCAGGCTACCCGCAGTCGGCCCGAATTCCAAAGTACTGGTCTGGTGTCGGTTGCTGTCGCCCTTCCCTGACGTCAGTGTGCCAGGGGTATAAAAGATGCAGCAGATGCTATTTTCTTCAGTTTTTCTTGCCCCAGATGCCAGGTGACCCCAAAAGGGTAGGCTAAAAAAAAACATTGCTTATAAAAGCATGCACTAAAATAAACAATACCTTCATCTACAAGCAAATACACCACATAGGTTGTAGAGGATAGAGGAGTACAGATAAGTCCCAGCA
This sequence comes from Protopterus annectens, assembly GCF_019279795.1. Taxonomy (NCBI): domain Eukaryota; kingdom Metazoa; phylum Chordata; order Ceratodontiformes; family Protopteridae; genus Protopterus; species Protopterus annectens. Next base: position 1,195,657,186 of record NC_056731.1, on the reverse strand, counting down.
CAGAAAGGGGGATGGTGGGTGGGTAACCTGGACTGCAACAGTGAATACACTCGATCATCTACATTTATGGTAGGTACACAACTCTACTATGTTCATCGTGTTTCACTGTTGCAGTCATTACACTTGGGTTAAATCCCAAAGCTGAGGTTGGGCGGCTGGGTCTAAATAGAATTAGGAGGAGGGGCTATAAGGCCCTGCAGAACTGCAGTGGCAAAGCCTGCTCTGGAATTAGAGTAAAGAGGTAAGTGGTAGTGCTTAGTAAAAGTGTGCACTGAAGTCCAAGATGCAGCCTCCAAAATATCCTTGGTTGGTACTTCTCTGAGGAAGGCTGCTGAGGTGGCTGCTGCCCTGGTAGAATGTGGTCTAATGCCCTTAGGCACTGATTTGCCATGTTGTGAGTAGCAGAAATGAATGCAGTGTCCTATCCATTTTGAAATCTGCTTTGAGATGGCCTTTTCTTGCGATCCTGCAGCATATGCCACTAAAAGTTGCTCAGTTTTTCCTGAAAACTTTAGTTTTGTCCAAGTACAAATGTAGCTGTCTGTGTATGTCCAAAGAATGCAGAAGTCTCTCCCCTTTATTCTGTGGGTTTGGGTAAAAGGTAGGCAAATGAATGGTTTTGGTTAAGAGCCACACTGGACACCCCACGTTAGGCATAAATGTGGGGTTTGTCCTTAGAGAAACCCTGTCCGGATGGAAGATGATAAAAGGTTCCACAGCCATTAATGCCTGTAACTCTGAGACTCGTCTTGCTGAAGTTATTGCTACGAGCAGAGTTGTTTTCCATGGTAAGAATTTTATCTCAGCTGTATTGGCGGGCTCAAAAGGAGGCAGTGTGAGTTTTTCCAAGACAAAATTGAGGTCCCATGCAGGTATTGGTGCTCTCCTTGGAGGTCTTATGTTTTTGCCCCCCCCCCCCCGAGGAACTGCCTAAACAATGGATGTGAAAAAATAGGTGGGTCGGTATTGTAATGAGCTGAAATGGTTTAGGCATGGATCATAATTGATGAGAAGGATAGGCCTTTGTCCAGCATCTCAGTTAGATATTGTAAAATCTGAGGAATATTTGGAACAAGCATGTCAATTCCTTGTGCCTGGTTCCAGGCACAGAATCTTTTCCATTTTTCTGCATAAGATTTTCTGGTGCTGGGCCTCCTGGCCTCCAAAATAACATCCATAACCGCTTTAGAGAGAGAGGTGTACTCAGAATGGTTACACCATCTGCCATGCAGCTAGATTTAGGGTTCTGAGTTGGCTGTGCAGAATCTGATTGCTTTGTTGGGTCAGTAAATGAGGAATTTGAGGCAATGGCCAGGCTGGGCCTTGAGACAAGCTCCTCAGGATTGGGTACCATTGTTGGCGTGGCCAATCCGGGGCAATCAGTATCATTGTGGCTTCTCTTGTCTGACCTTTAGGAGTACCTTGGGGAGGAGAGGCAGTGGAGGAAGGCATATACTGTAAGGTTTTTCCAGCTGAATGATAGGGCATCCACTTTCCATGCTTGTTTGTGATAAGTCCTTGTGCAGAATCTCTGTAGTTGGCAGTTGTGAGGGGAGGCAAAAAGATCTATGTCTGGGCATCTCCATTTCCTTGTTATCATGCTGAAGATTTGTGGATCTAGTTTCCACTCGTGAGGATCCATGAGGTTTCTGCTTAGTTCGTCTACCAGAGTATTTGTTTTTCCTGGCAGGAATTGTGCTTGCAGGTGTACTTGGTAAGTCAATGCTGTGTTCCACAAAATCATGGCTTGTCTGCAGAGGGGGTAGGAATGTGTGCCCCCCCTGCTTATGTACCACATAACTGTGGCATTGTCTGCCTTTATCAGCAGCTGTCCTGGACGCAGAAGGTCCTTGAAGGCTGTCAGGGCATTTTGTACAGCCAGCATCTCTTTTTGATTGATGTGAAGATGCCTTTGGCTTGGGGGCCATGTGCCCTGAATACATTTTCTTGCCATGTGGGCCCCCCAGGCATAATCTGATGCATCTGTTAGTGTTTGCCTGGCTGTGGGTAAAGTGAATGGCTGTCCCTTGTTGTGGTGACAGGCCTGTGCCCACCATCGAAACTCCTGTTGCAGGCAGGGAATGAGAGAAATTAATGATTCCAGTCTGTGGCAATGTTGAGTCCAAACACTTTTTAGATACCATTGTAGTTTCCTTATATGCAGTCTTGCATATGGAATTAGCAGAATGCAGGAGGCCATGTAGCCCAGAGCCTGCAGAATTTTTCTTGCAGATAACTGGGTCTTTGTTGCCATGCTTTCGAAGTAAGAAGTCAGTTGCCTTTGTTTGTCTGGTGTGAGATAAGCCATCTGGGCAGTTGTATTTAAGCTTGCACCTAGGAATATTATCTCTTGAGAGGGTAATAGTTTCGATTTCTTTTCGTTTACTGTGTACCCTAGGCAAATTAGTAATCTTTTTACAAACGCCAGATGCTTTAGTAGAATGTCTTTGGTCTCTGCTTGAATAAGGCAGTCGTCCAAGTAGGGATATATTTGAATCCCTCTGTCTGCAAAATGCAATTACTGGTACCGGGCATTTTGTGAAGACCTTGGGGCGCAGTAGATAAGCCAAAGGGCAGTGCAGAGAATTGGTAGTGCATTGAGCCAGCTATGAATCTGAGGTATCTTCTGTAAGATTGTCTGACTGGGACATGCAGGTATGTCTCTTTGAGGTCCAAAGTTACAAGCCAAGCCTTCTTGCCCAGCATGGGCAGAAGCTGCTGCAGAGTCAACATTTTGAATTTTGGAACGTCCAGAAAAGTATTTAGAATAGACAGGTCCAGAATTGGTCTCTATGCTTTGTCCTTTCTTGGTACTAAGAAAAGTCTTGAGTAAAATCCTTGTCCCTGCTCTTGTTGTGGCACTGGCTGAATAGCCCTCATGTCCATGAGAGATGAAACTTGTTTTTGTGTGGCAGGTCTGACATACCTTTTGCCTTTGGTAGGGTGTGAAAGTGGAACCTGTAGCTCTGAGAGACTATTTAAGACCCATTTGTCCTGGGTGATCATGTGCCAATTTTGTGAACAAAGTGCTAATTTTCCCCCTAAGGGTGCTGTCAAAAGGTAAATGCTTGGCATTGGCAGAGGGAAGTCATTAGGACTGTTTCCTATATGGCTGTGATTTGTCTTCTCCGCTTTTGGAGGTAGGAGCACCCCATTGTTTGGGCCTGTATGAGCCCTGGGGTTGTTGTCTGCCTCTAGGGCATCTATATCTGACTCTCTGTGGCCTGTCTGACACGGGAAAGGACCAATTCTTAGAAGGCCAGTTCCTGCTAAATCTGGGTGGCTGTACCTGTAAGAAAACTTTTACTGTCTGCATAGATTTAGCTTTATCCTCCATTTTCTTCAACACCTCTTCTGCCTTAACACCAAACAAAGCATCATGCTGTAATGGAGCATCCAATAATTTTGCTTTAACATGATCAGGCAGAGTCTGTTCCTTTAACCAAGCATGCCTTCTAATGATGGAACCTGTTACAGCGGCCCTGCAAGAGGCCTCCAGTGACTCATAACCACATTGGAAAGTATGTTTTCCCACTTGTTCAGCTGCATGCAATAAATCCTGCATTTCCTTGTTCTCAGAACAATAAGAATTTGTCAACATTTTCTGTTTTAGCAGAGACATTAAGTATTGCTGATATTTAAGCATATGAAACTGACAATTTAAAGCCCTTATAGCCAAGGTAGCAGAAGTGTAAACTTTTTTCCCCCATCTGTCCAGTGCTCTAGAATCTCTATCTGAGGGGACAGGGTTTTTTGCAGTAGCAGCCTTGACCCCTTTGGGACCATGAGAAATAGTTTCTGGGTCAGCAGCAGGGTTTTTACATAAAAATCTATGAGAATCTGGAACCCTGTAGTATCTGTTTGGCTTAACAGGTGCAAGAGGTAAAGAGTCGGGAGACAGGCTGGACTCTGAAAATACATCATCTACAATGTCTAGAACAGGTGGAATAAGCAAGAGGTCTGTGCTGAGGTAGTAAAAGAAAGTCTCTGAGCCTTTTCTTACAATCTGAGTAATCTTGGCTCTCCCAGTGGAAATGCTCCCTCATGGTATGCAGGGTTTCCCCAAAGGAGTAATCCTCAGGAGAGGAGGCTGAAGGGATAGATTCTTCAGCATCAGAATCCTCATAGGGAGGAATAGAGTATCCCTGTTCTGAAGAGGATTCAGAAGAAATGGAAACCTGATCAGAGTAATCCTATTCAGTGTCTTACCTAGGCCTCTTATCAGGAGGGGGATGGGAACCCCTGATCAAAGTAATTAGGTCTTCGGCCATTTTGAGCATCTGTTTCTTAGGCATGGAAGTCTGTCCTGGAGAATGCTGTACTTGTTTCCTTGTCTTTAAAACTGTCTTGGTCTTTGTCTTGGATGCTGAAGTTGGCTTAATATAAAGCTGTGTAGGGCTGAAAACACCCTCAGAAGCAGATGCCTGCTCAGCGGCTCCGGACCCATCTGAGGGATTAGTTTCCGAAGGCCCAATACCTTGAGTATCCACAGGCCTAGTTGTCTCCACGTGGAAGTCGGAGGCGGCCTGTGGCTCTGAGGTAGCGGGTGTCAGGGGCTGCGAAAGCACCTCACTGAGAACCGGCGACTGGCCTAGAAGAGGCTTTGTTGTCGGTTTTGGACCTCGGATGCCTGTCCTTTTCTTTTTCCTTGCACTTTTTATGAACTCCGGTCGTCGGCTGTTCTGACGGCATTATATAGTTAAACCTTCGGCCAAAATAATGAAAAGCAAAATCGTTCCGATGCTTAATAGTGCTTTGGTTAAATCTAGCACAAAACTGACAACTAGCAACGTCTTGGTCAGGGCCTAGGCAAGGAATACAGTAAGAATGAAAATCCTTATGAGGTATTTGCTTCCCACAAGAAATACAATTGTTAACTTTTTCTGACATCTGCCTGAAGCAAGAAAAAAGTTTCTCCAACGGAGTACTTAGCTTTATAGAAGACTTCGGATCTAAAATTCAATTTCAGAAATCTCAGGAGTTGGCTGATCAACACTTGCAAACTGCTTCTGCTTCAGGCACTGCAAGGCAAGAAAGACTGGAGAAAATGGCGTTGGCTGCATCTTTTATACCCCGGCGCACTGACGTCAGGGAAGGGCGACAGCAATCGACGCCGGACCAGGACTTTGGAATTCAGGCCGATTACGGGTAGCCTGCCAGCAGGATAACCCAAGTGTAATGACTGCAACAGTGAAACACGATGAACATCATATATTTGTAAATACAACCTTCATGGCATCCAGCACTGGAGGCTCAGCTAAAGATCTAGGCTCAGGCTGACCAGCTTAACGGAAGTGTTGTTGGCAGGTTTGGACTTGTGCAGTCTGTCTTTATCTTTACGATTTTTCAGAAGATCTGCTGTCGAATGGGTTACCGATGCCAAATCGGAATTCAAGGATGGCAAACGAAAATATCTGGCTACAATAAGGACCTGATGATGCATAGTTTTGGCACTGAACAAAGCACAGTAGCGACAATGGGGGAAGTCGTGGTCTGGGCCTAGACAAGTGACGCAGCAAGAGTGGAAGTCTCGGTGTGGTATTTGCTTTCCACAGGAGAGACAATTAACTTTTTCTGATATCAGTTAGTGCAAGAAAAAAGGATCCCAAATGGGGTACTTAGCTTTAGAAGACTTCAACTTCAATTCGGAAAGTAAAACTCGGGTAGCGGTCGACTGGCTCTCATGAGAACTGCTGCTTTGGGCTCCTTGGCAAGAAAGACTGATGTAATGGCATTGGCTGCCTTACTTTATATCACTGACTACCTGAAGTCAGTCCTCAAGCAACAGCAACTGAAGCAGAAATACTAAGTCTCTGGTATTCGGGCCGGCCGAGGGCTACCCTGCCAGGGATAACCCAAATGTGATGGCTGCAACAGTGAAACATGAACATCAAGTCTTGCACTGCTGGTTACATCGAGTAGTCTGTTGGTTCTTACTTTTGCAAATGTATCTGCGATATAACATTGTACTTTGATCCAGTGTCTACTTTGAGCTCTGTGGATTTCCCATTTATTCGAACTGTGTAAAACACTTCGCTCCTTGTCAACAAGTTTACTACGTCAACTCTTTCTCCCAGCACTGATATACCATCTATGTAGAAAGCTGACCGTTTTGGCTCTATACTTGTTCAACTTGTTTTCTTGCATGACCTCTCTTTACAACTGTGTGAGGCTTTTTTGATTTGCAAAACTTGTGAATTTTTTTTTTTTTAAACACTTATGGCACAACTGACCATATGCTAAACATTTCTGTCTTTTAGATTCATTCACAGTTTCGACAGTTAAAGCTAAACTTGGGTTTTGCTGACTTGCGCTTATATGGCAATGAGATGGCAGTGGAGCTTGCACTGCTCCTGGAACTTTCTGGAATACTTGGCACTTTCTTTGGAATTTCTATGGTTGTACTTCGCTTAGGTCGTTTTCTGCTTGCCACATGTTGCATACTGTCTACGTCTGCTCTGGAGCTTACTGAAATGAGAAGTTATGTACCTACCATAACGTTCCATGTTAGTTGTCTTCTCTCGCCTTCTTTCTTGCTTGATGGGTTCGGAGCCGATCCTCGGCTCCGACTCGGCACTTTGCTAAGCTCGAGGGTCACTTTTACCAGCTCGAGGCAGCCCCATAATCCCATGATGCAAGGCGGTAAGTACCCAGATCTCGTTTGTTGTCTATAGGCAGTAACACCTAGCATAAAAAACTTCCCAAAAGGAAGAAAGAAGGAGAGAAAAAGCCTGAAGGATGGTTTTGGAGGACCAGTACTGTATGGTCTTAAGAAGCATTCTTCCATGTAGAGAGAAAAGGTCGGTCCAGGCCAGGGGGAAGGAGGGAGGGTCGCAAGAAAGAAGGCGAGAGAAGACAACTAACATGGAACGTTATGGTAGGTACATAACTTCTCAATGTTAAGTTGTCAATCTCGCCTTCATTCTTGCTTGATGGGACCGCGTCCTAGCACCTCTATCCTGGGTGGCTCAATGGAACAGACTCTTGAGAACTGTAGAGCCAAAACTGGCTCTGTCCCTGGAGGCCAAATCCAATTTGTAATGAGAAACAAAGGTATGAGGAGTGGCCCAAGTGGCTGCTGCACAAATAGTGTCTAATGGAAGTCTAGCTTGAAAAGCTGTGGAAGTGGCTAAGCTTCTGGTTGAATGCGCTTTAGGTTTCGAGCACAGCTGTTTTCCCCTGAGCTGATAAATTTCAGAGATGACAGAAGAAAGCCATCTAGATAAGGTCACTTTTGAGACAGGAAGGCCTTTTTTGTTATCAGCATAAGAAACAAAGAGCTGATCGGATTTCCTGAATTGTTTTGTTCTGTCCAAATAATATCTGAGTTGGCGGTGAACATCAAGATAATGTAACTTTTGTTCCGATCTGTTTGAGTAGTTTGGGAAAAATACAGGAAGATCAATAGCCTGATTCAAATTACTCTTAGAGGCGACCTTAGGCAAAAAGGTCGGATTAGTTCTCAATGATACTCTGTCTTTGTGGAAGACTAAATAGGGGGGGCGAACAGAGAGAGCATGGAGTTCAGACACCCTCCTAGCCGATGTAATAGCAACCAGGAATAAAGTTTTCCATTAAAGAAATTTCAGGGAACATGAAACAGCTGTCTCGAAGGGAGGAAGAATCAAGGATGTCAGCACTAAATTTAGGTCCCATTGAGGAGGAGGACTCCTGATTGGAGGTTTCAGGAGAAAAATTATTTTTAAGAAGGCTCTACAGAGCCTGTGGGACATAATGTTGTGATCTGCGAACCCGACATGAAAGTTCGAGATAGCAGCCAAATGAACCTTGACCGTGGAAGAAGAGGAGCCCGCGTGAAAGATTTCTGCTAAGAAATCCAAAACTGCTTGTACTGGAGCAGTAAAGGGATCAATATTTTTAGCTTTTGCCCAACAAGAAAAGCGTTTCCATTTGCTAGTATAAATCCTCCTAGTAGAGGATTTTAGGGAAGCTACTATGATGTCTCTAACAGGATTAGAGATCATAGGAAGCCTGGCTAAGGAAGGAAGTGGAGCAACCATGCTGTGAGGTTGAGAGAAGGGATAGACCGGTGCAGCTGACCCGATTGGTGAATCAGAAGGTCTGGCACTGGGTCCAGATGCCACGGCTGCACCAAAAGGTGACGATGGAGGAACGGAAACCAAATCTGTCGAGGCCAATAGGGAGCAACGAGAATCATTTTGGCTCTCAAAACGGTGGCTTTCTGGAGTACTTGTGGAATCAGCGGAAAAGTAGGAAAGGCATAAAGAAGTCCCTGGGGCCAATCCTGGGTTAGAGCGTCTCTGGGGGGGTGGCCTGGCAGTGGGAAGAGAGAGAAGAAGTCTGGGCATTTGCTGTTTTGGGGAGTAGCAAAAAGATCGCAACATGGGCGGCCCCATTCTAGAAAAATCTCCTCCACTATAGATTGTTTGAGAGACCACTCGTGAGGCATGAGAATAGCTCTGCTCAATCTGTCCGCTAAAATGTTGGTTTTCCCAGGGATATGCGTTGCTACCAGAAACCGATGAGAGGAGATCGCCCATTGCCAAAGTCTGAGAGCTTCTCGACACAAGGGGTAGGACTTGGTTCCGCCCTGTTTGTTGATATACCATACTACAGACATGTTGCCTGTGTGAACTGCAATTGTTTTCAAGGGAAGAAAGTCGTTGAGGGCTTGCAACGTTAAAAGCACTGCTCTCATCTCTAGGACATTTATGTGCAGGTGGTATTCGAACGGTTGCCATGTCCCATGAACCATCCTGCCCTGATAATGACCCCCCCACCCGATCAGGGAGGCGTCCGTAGTGACAGTGGCTACCGGGGCTGGGGGTACAAAGGGTCTGCCTTGGTGAATCTGGGGAGAAGTAATTCACCATGAAAGATGATTCCTGCAAATTTGTGTCACCAGTATTTGGTGACGCATCGGAAGTTGTTGGTAAGACCACTGAGTGAACAACATCCACTGAAGCAGGCGCATATAGAAGCGGGCCAGGGGAAGAAGGGTAATGGCCGCAGCCATGAGGCCCAACACCTTTAGAACCATTCTGGCTTGTACTTTCTTGCTGGCTAGGATGATCCTCACTTGACTTTGTATATCTAAGATTCTTTGGTCTGTGAGGGTTGCTGACATCCGAACAGTGTTTAAGTTTGCGCCTATGAAAGTAATAGACTGGCAGGGCAATAAGAAAGATTTTTCGTAGTTGATCGAAATTCCCAATTGAGTGCAAAGATTTATTGTGTAATCTCTGGCTTGAAGAAGTTGATGCCTGGTGGTGGCTGAAAGGAGCAAGTCGTCGAGATACGGAAACACCTGGAATCCTTGACGTCTCAGGTGAGCCGTGACTACTGCCATACATTTGGTGAACACTCTGGGGGCTGTAGTGAGACCAAAGGGCAGGGCTCTGAATTGGAAATGACTGGACCCCAGCCGAAAGCGGAGAAACCTTCTGGAGCGTCTGTGAATTTTTATGTGATAGTACGCATCCTGAAGATCTATTGAGCACATCCAGTTGTCCTTCTCTAGGAAGGGCAGAATTGACTGAAGTGTGACCATTCGAAATCTTGTCTTTCTCACAGACTTGTTGAGTCTGCTGAGATCCAATATTGGTCTCCAGTCTTTTTGGGGACCAAAAAGAATCTTGAGTAGATTCCGGGCTCTGAATGGTCTGTTGTAACTGGCTGAATGGCACTTTTGTAGAAGTTTTAAAACTTCTAACTCTGCAATTTCCTTAGACCGGGTGGTACATCTGGAAGGGAATTTGAGTGAGAGAAAGGACTTTCCTCGAAAGGAATTTTGTAACCCTCGGATATGATCGACTGTACCCATCTGTCTTGAGTGAGGGAACGCCAGGCTTCTGGGTACAGCGATAGTCTTCCCCCGACTGCCTCCAAGGATGGACAGTCGGGCAACATCTCAGGGATGCTGAAAGGGCTTGTCAGAGAGAGGCTCTCTGCTTCCCTGGTTTTGTGGACCCCCTCTGCCTCTAGAGCGGCATCTGTTATTGTTACCCCCTCTGCCTCTAGGGGTAAACTGACCACGTGTATCCGGCGTGACTCCTTGGGATTTGCGGAACCACATCTTGCCACCCTTCTGTCCTTTAGGGTAAGGTCTAAAAGGAGTGGAAAAACGGACCCCTACGGCAGAAAGAGTCTTGCCGTCCTGCTCACACCTGGTCAATGTATCCTTCACTTGAGGGCCAAACAAAGCTGACCCATCAAAGGGAGAGTTTGTGAAGGACGCCTTAAAGGGATCTGCAAAATTACAGAGCCGCATCCAGGCTTGGTGTCTAAGAGCCACACCTGTACCTGCGGCCCTACTCGCTCCATCTGCTGCATATGATATCAGTCGCATGGAGGAGTTAACAATAGAATTAAGGGTTCCTGGCTACGAAGCAATTTTTTCTTGAGCCCCTGCAGCTGTGGGATCCTGTACTACTTCACCTAGCTCCTTAAGGATGTCCCTTTGGAGTCTGGTGAAGTGACATAAGTAGTTCAGCGAACGCACAGCAAAGGTCGCTGAAGAGAACATCCACTTACCATACCTATCCATGGTCCTAGAGTCCTCATTAGGAGGATGGACAGGTACGGAAGGATCTGCAAGTTCCTTCTTAGTGGCAGCTGCCACCACCATGGCATCAGCAGGGACACCCTTCGTAAGGAATTGCTTATCCGAAGAGGCAGTAATAAATTTTGACGGCCTCCTAGGAACTGGCTCTACAGAGTCAGGAGCAGCCCAAGCCTTTCGAGCAATAACCTCCATGAGGGGGTCGAAAGGCGGAGACACCCAGGAGGTGGAGGGCCGAGATCCAAACGCCTCTAGGTATACCGACTCATCCTCAGAGGGATTATTGGAGGGCCAGTTTCCCCTCTGTTTTAGGAGTTCTAGGATGTCTGAAAAGGAGACATCCTCAGAGGGGGATCTTGGGGATCCCTCCGACTCATCTAAGTCGGTATCTGAAGTGATAGACTCAGGGGAGTCTATGTGTTTCCTCTTACAAATCCTCTTGCGCGGAGGATCCCCTGACTGATCAGGAGAATCCTCGGAAGAGGGGGTTCTTCCCAGTGGGGAAACCTGAGGCAGAGGATCTCTGGGACGGGAGCAAGACAGATGGCAGAGATATCGACAGGCACCGTAGAGGGAGGAGCTAAGGGAACAGACTGCTGGCTGAGTCCAGTGGCCAGCACACTCTTCATCATCTCGAAGGTCCCCCTCCCAGGGAGGTCCGAGAGAACCCGTTCCGAAGAAACCGGAACTCCAGGGCCCACCGAAAGGGAAGGCTCCGAGGCAGATGTTGGAGCCGAGCTCACCAAGGCCGAGGCTCCAAGGGGAAGAGTGGGGTCGGACAAGGGTCCGATGCCACTCACCCCCTCGGAGGAGACCAGGGAAGCCCGACCACCGAATCCCTCTAAGGAAGGTCTCGAAGAGGAGATAAGAGTAGATGCTGAGGGAGCAGAAGGGGGGGGGTATCTGCCCCTCAGCCATAGCAGAAACTATTCCCGAAGACTCCAGCTCCAAACTCTGAGGTAGAGTCGAAGGAGGAACTACAAGAGGGTGTGGACTAATAGTCGTCTGTTGAGACGGACTATGTAGCATCTGGGCCAGTGCCTGTGATTTCAATAATCTACTGACCACCCTCCCTAAATCATGGTCAGAAAGCCTGGATGACCTAGATAATCGGCTCCATTCCGAGAGGAGAGGCGAGGCCGGAGCCGAGAGTATCGGTTCCAAGGAAGGGGACCTGGACCTCTTCCTCGAAGGAACCATCGGAGCCGACGAAACCATAGATGCAGTCAGAGCCGAGGACTTTTCGGCATCGACAGAAGGTCTCGATGCATCGGCTCCGGCCGGAGCCGATACAGACATAAAAGTAAGGGTGTTGGAGCCGGTCGGCGCCGACACCGAACCTTGAGCCACATGGTGGTCGGAGCCAGTCGGAGCAGACACCGATGTGACTGAACCAGTATCGGCACCGATAGCCATCGGTGCCGAAGGTTTATGCAAACCAGGATCGGCTCCAGCCGGAGCCGATCTCGACTCAGAGTCGGAACCGAGGCCGCAGGCTTAGACACAGAAGCCTGGGCCTTGGAAGACTTAGAAGTCTTGCTCGGAGCCGACTTAGCCGGAGAGCCCTCCGGTTTAAGAAGACCCCTTAAAATCAATTTATTTCTCCTCTCCTGCAGGACTCTCTGGCTAAAGGAATGACAAATCGCACAGGAGTCCTGCAGGTGGAGAGGTCCCAGGCAGTATAAGCAAGAAGTGTGACCGTCTGTCAGAGACATCTTCTGACAGCACGAGTCACACTTCTTAAAGCCTGAGACCCTTTCTTTGGACATAGTTTCAGAAAACACACACACAACACAGTCCCAAAGAACAAGTTATCCCAAAAAAAATATTGAGAACTAACCTCTCACACACACACACACACACACACACACACACACACACACACACACACACACACCCTGACAAGGGGGGGGGATGGGAGGGGAGAAGGCCTGACTAAAAAAATTAAGGAGTGAGGGAAACTTTAGTCAGAAAATGGCTTAATATAAACTAAAAACGTTATATAAAGTTTAAAGTGAAAAAGGGGCTAAGATAGTTTTATATAAAACACTTACCAGGAGCTGGCAAAAGGAGGACCTCATCAGCGAAGCGGCAAACGAGATCTGGGTACTTACCGCCTTGCATCATGGGATATGGGGCTGCCTCGAGCTGGTAAAAGTGACTCTCGAGCTTAGCAAAGTGCCGAGTCGGAGCCGAGGATCGGCTCCGAACCCATCAAGCAAGAATGAAGGCGAGATTGACAACTTAACATCCATGCTTTTGTCATTTGCAAGCATGTTTGTGTGCCTTTCTGTCACCTCATGGATCTGGCAAATCTTCACTGTCTTACTTGATGTAAAATCACTGTCACGAAGCAAAAGCTCCCTTCACAGTAGCACTATTAATACCACATACAAGTCTATCCTTTCTCACCTCATCTTTCTAGTCACCAAACAGACATGTTTTGGCCTTGTTCCTAAAGTCAGTTATATAAGCTGCAAATGTTTCCCCTGGCTTCTGATACCCTGTGTAAAACAAATGCCTCTCTAATGTAATGTTCGTCTGGGGGTCGCACATTTTCTTTGAACTTAAGATTTAAACACACTGGGTCTTCTCTGGATTCAGCTTGCACAATATGGCGGTCTGCACCTCCACCTTCATACACTGCTGGTGCATATAAAAATGATAGTTTTCTTTCTATTGCCTCAGATCCTGCTAGACTGAACAAAATAAATGCCCTTGTGCACGCATCTCTAACCGCATAAGCTCCTTGTATAAAATATCGTACGCCTGTTCAAATATTCTTCAGTTATCTGCAATATTCTGGTCAAACACAAGCGGATGTGGTTTTCTAAATCTGTCTGCCATATTAACACATACCAGTGAAGGGTTCATAGATTGGTACTAGGCTATCGGCCCCAGGGTCTATACAAGCCTAGCCATAAGAATTCCCTGGCTATTTCTTCCCACAATATTTACTTCCCCGGACTCCCGTCTAGCAGGGTGACTGACGCGATCCCCGGGATGAATTTCCTATCTCCCACCCAATCATCAAGATTCCTATTGAAAAGGGTGAAAGAGGCACTCTGCTTGACATGTATGGGCAGTCTACTCCAGAGTCTGGGGAGTCTCTGGGTTAGGAACCTATCCCTCCAGCATGTTTTGTTTATTGTGAGGACAAGGTTTAGATCCTTGGAGCGTGTGGCTCTGAGGGATTGGGATTTCTTTAAGTGTAGCATGTCCAACAGCTCTGGGTTTGACGTGGCCTTGTATGTTAAGCAGAGATCGCTTCCGAGTAGACGATATGCAACAGAGTACAGCTGGAGTTTTTTTTTAGACTATCAGCATAGGGCATCTGCTTTAGGCCTGTGCTTCTTTTAGTGAGGTATTACTACGGCCTTTCCAGTTGCTGCAGATGTCTTGAGAGGTACATACCAAACAGGGCATTGCATTCTAGAACGGGTCTAATGAGGGATGAGTATAGTGGGACAATGACCTCCTTTTTTCTGGATGAAAAGTCCTTAGTGATGAAGTGTGCCACATAGAAGGATTTCCTGACTGTTGTGGCGATGTGGTTATCGAAGGTGAGACCACTGTACAACTGTGTCCCTAAGTCTCTTATCACCCTTTCGGTGTTTAGTGTACTGTCACCTATGTGGCAATTCACGGGTACATATTTTTTTCCAAAGGGGATAAGAAGTTATGTACCTACCATAACGTTCCATGTTAGTTGTCTTCTTCTAGCCTTCTTTCTTGCTGGTTGGTTGGGCTCAGAGCTGATCCTCTGCTCTGACTTGGCCATCTTCAAAAGCTCGAGAGCCGTTTACTGGCTCAAGGCCCCCCTATATCCCATGATGCCTGGCGCTAGACACCCAGATCTTGTTTGGTAAACCTAACTACAGACATAATAACAATTATAATAATAATACAGTAAACATGTCGTAGGATGCATGAATCCTACTGGAGAGACTGCTAGTCAGAAGTAATAGCCAGAGAAGACTCAGCCAGTGATAAAAACATAAGGAACTCTTCTCTGTCTACTAGGACAGGGGGATGGAGGGTGGGACACCAGAAAGAAGGCGAGAAGAAGACAACTAACATGGAACGTTATGGTAGGTACATAACTTCTTAATGTTGTCTATCTCGCCTTCATTCTTGCTGGTTGGGACAGCGTCCCTAGCACCTCAATCCTAGGTGGCTCATCGGATCAGACTCTTCAGAACAGTGGAACCAAAATCAGCTCTGCTCCTGGAGGCCACGTCCAGCTTATAATGTAAAATAAAGGTATGAGGATTGGCCCATGTAGCTGCCGTACAAATAGTTTCCATTGGCAATCTTGCCTGAAAAGCCACTGAAGTAGCTAGAGCTCTAGTGGAGTGACCTTTCGGTTTAGCAGGAAGCTCTTTATTCCTTAGCTGATATATAAATGTAATGATAGATGTCAACCACCTAGATAAGGTTACTTTCGACACAGGTAGACCTTGTTTGCCCTCAGCATAGGACAAGAACAGCTGGTCTGATTTTCTTATTTGCTTAGTTCTATGCAAGTAAAAGCGTAACTGTCTATGAACATCCAACTGATGCAATTCGTATTCCGCCTTGTTGGAATAATTTGGAAAAAGCGCAGGCAGATCAATAGACTGATTCAAATTATTGTCAGAAGATACCTTTGGAAGGAAGGAAGGATTAGTCCTGAGAGACACTCTGTCATTGTGGAAACCTAGATAAGGAGGGCAAATACAACGAGCCTGAAGCTCAGAAACTCTTCTGGCTGAAGTAATTACAACCAGAAAAAGGATTTTCCAAGAAAGAAACTTCAAGGAACAAGAAGCTGCCGGTTCAAAGGGGGGCAGTATCAGGGAAGCTAAGATCAAATTTAGATCCCATGGAGGTGGGGGGGGGCCTGAGTAAAGTAGTCCCTTTGAGAAAAGCTTTACAAAGCTTATGGGACATAATACTAGTATCCGATAGACCTGTATGAAAGTTTGAAATTGCAGCTAACTGAACTCTAATCGTGGCAGAAGAAGATCCAGCACGAAAAAGTTCCGCTAAAAAAAATCCAAAATATGGTGCACAGGGGCTGAAAAGGGATCTATATTCCTAGCCTCTGCCCAGAAAGAGAAACGTTTCCACTTACTAGCATAAGTCTTTCTAGTGGTAGACTTGTGCGATAAGATGATTTCACGCACCGAGTGGGAGTTGTTCGGAAGCCTGGCTAAGGTCGGAAGTGGAGCAACCAAGCAGTGAGCTGGAGAGATTGAAGGGATTGGTGCAGCCCGCCCGACTGATGGATCAGGAGGTCCGGAACTGGGTCCAGGGCTGCTGTAGAAAGTAATGATGCAGGAACGGGAACCAAATTTGTCGAGGCCAGTAAGGGACAATGAGGATCACCTTGCAACCCAATGTGGTAGCTTTCTGTATAAATTTGGGAATCAGGGGGAATGGAGGGAATGCATAAAGAAGTCCCTGAGGCCAATCGTGAACTACAGCGTCTCTGGGGGAGTGTCCGGGAAGAGGGAGGAGAGAGAAGAAATTGTTGCACTTGCTGTTGAAGGGGGTGGCAAAAAGGCCACAGCAAGGCTGACCCCATTTGCGGAAGATTTGGTCCGCCACTATCTGAGAGACCACTCGTGAGGCATGAGAATTGCTCTGCTCAGCCTGTCCGCTATAATGTTGGACTTCCCAGGGATGTGCGCTGCTATCAGAAACCGTTGGGAAGAGATGGCCCACTGCCCGAGTCTGAGTGCTTCTCGACATAGGGGGTAGGACCTGGTTCCGCCCTGCTTGTTGATGTACCACACTACCGACATATTGTCTGTTTGAATTGCAATGGTCCCGGTAGGAAGAGAGTTGTGAAGAGCTTGCAACGCCAAAAGCACGGCCCCTCATCTCCAAGACATTAATATGCAAATGGTACTCGTGAGGCTGCCAGGTGCCTTGGACTGTTCTGCCCTGAAAATGCCCCCCACCCGATCAGGGAGGCATCCGTGGTCACCGTAGCCACTGGAGGAGGAAGAACAAATGGTCTGTCTCGGGGTACTGATGAGGAAACAAACCACCAAGCAAGTTGGCTTTTGCATGTCTGTGTGATCATTATTTTGTGAGACATTGGAAGTTGCTGGTAAGACCATTGGGTGAACAGCATCCACTGAAGAATCCTCATATGAAAACGAGCGAGGGGGACTAGTATGATAGCCGCTGCCATGAAACCCAAGGTCTTTGGACGAATCTGGCCTGAATTTTTTTGCATCCTAATAAGACATGGACATGTCGGCGAATGTCTAGCACTCTGTCTAATGGAAGCCTCGCTGACATGTCCTTTGTATTTAAGTTTGCGCCTATAAAGGTAATAGATTGACAAGGCGACAATGCAGACTTTCTGAAATTTGTGATGCCTAGTTTGGAGCAAGGTTGAATGGTGTAGTCTCTGGCTCGCAGCAGGTGATGCCTGGTGGTTGCAGTAAGGAGCCAGTCTTCTAAATATGGAAACAGCTGGAATCCTTGCCATCTCAGGTGAGCGGTAACTACTGCCAAACATTTGGTGAACACCCTGGGGGGCTGTGGTGAGACCAAAGGGCAGAGCTCTGAACTGATAATGACTGGCTCCCAGCCGGAAATGGAGGAATCTTCTGGAGCGTCTGTCCATTTTGATATGGTAGTATGCTTCCTGAAGATCTATGGAGCACATCCAATTGTCCTGACCCAGAAAGGGTAAAATGGCCTGTAGCGTGACCATCCGGAACTTCGTTCTTTGAACAGACCTGTTTAGTCTGCTGATATCCAGAATGGGTCTCCAGTCCCCTGTCTTTTTTGGTACCAAAAAGAACCTTGAGTAAATTCTGGATCCTTGCTGATTTGCCGGGACTGGCTGGATGGATCTTTTTCTTAGAAGTTTTGAAATTTCTTGAACTGCTTGATCCCTTAGATTGGGTGGAACATCTGGAAGGGATTTGTTGGGAATGTAGGGAGTGCGAAAGAAAGGGATTTTGTAGCCTTCAGATATGATAGACAGTACCCAATTGTCTCGTGTTATACTTTGCCAGGCTTTTGGGTACAGCGATAATCTTCCCCCGACTGCCTCCGAAGGTGGACAGCCGGGCAGCACCTCAGGGATGCTGGAAGGGTTTTGTCAGAGAAAAATTCCCTTTGGCCCTGATTTTGCGGACCCCCTCTACCCAGAGGGTGGCGTCTATTGTTGTTCCCTCCTCTGCCCCTGGAGGGGAACTCTCCACGTGTCAGGCACGGCTCCCTGGGGTTTCCGGAATCACATCTTCCCACTCTTCTGAACCTTGGGATACGGTCTTGAAGGAGTGGAAAAACGGACTCTCACAGCAGAGAGAGTCTTGCCTTCCTGCTCACACCTGGTAAGGGTATCCTTCACCTGTGGTCCAAAAAGAGCAGAACCATCAAAGGGGGTGTTAATGAAAGATGCCCTGAAGGGTTCCGCAAAGTTACATAACCGCATCCAGGCATGCCTCCTCAAGGCCAAGCCTGTGCCTGCGGCCCTACTTGAACCATCGGCTGCGTAAGAGATGAGCCGCATGGAGGAGTTTACTACCGAATTAAGAGTCGCCAGCTGGGAGGCAACCTTTGCCTGGACCCCCGCAGCTGATGGATCTTGAAGGGTATCTCCTAGCTCTTTAAGGAGATCCCTTTGAAGGCAGGTAAAGTGGCACAAATAGTTTAGCGACCTCATGGAGAAGGTCGCTGATACAAACATCCGCTTCCCATATCTGTCCATCGTCCTAGATTCCTTATTAGGGGGATGGACAGACGAAGAAGTTTCAGCCAACTCCTTTTTTGTGGCCGCTGCTACCACCATGGCATCAACGGGAACACCCTTAGTCAGAAATTGCTTGCCTTGTGGTGCAGTAATAAATTTTGTGGGTCTTTGGGGGTTGGTTCCACTGTGTCTGGGGCTGACCACGCCTTCCAAGCCACCACAGACATCAGTGGATCAAAAGGCGGAGACACCCAGGAGGTGGAGGGTCGGGAACCAAACACATCCAGGAATACAGACTCATCCTCGGAAGGGTTAAGGGTAGTCCAGTTCCCCCTCTGCCTAAGTATCTCAAGGATGTCTGAGAAAGAGACATCCTCAGAGGGGGATCTCGGGGACCCTTCCGAATCCTCCAAGTCGGTATCTGAAGTGACAGTCTCAGGGGAGTCAACATGCTTCCTCTTGCATTTCCTCTTTCAAGGGGGCTCCTTTGAATGAACAGGGGAGGCCTCGGAAGAGGAAGATACACCCAATGGGGTGCCCTAGAGCGCTTGTTCCCCACGCTTGAGGTCTGGAGGAGGGGCTGAGGCAGGAGCAGGCACCATGGGGGGAGGAGCCGATGAGGCTGACTCAGATGCCAGCACACTCCTCATGACCTCGAAGGTGCCTCTTCCCGATATCCGAGAAGGCTCCGGCGCGACCGGAATCCTTCCCGGCACTGAGAGAGATGGCTCCGAAGCCGAAGTAGGAGCTGAACTCACCTGCGCCGAAGCTCCGAGAGAGAGAACGGGGTCGGACAAGGGTCCGATGCCACTTGCCCCCTCGGAGCCAAGGGAGTCCCGGTGCGCAGATCCCTCCAAGGACGGCACCATGGAAGAGATCGGAGCCGACGACGGAACCAAAAGGGTAGGTATCGGTGCCGATGGTCCCACGATCCCAGCAAGCTCCGGCTCCGAGCTCA
The DNA here is from genome assembly GCF_019279795.1 of Protopterus annectens. Classification (NCBI taxonomy): domain Eukaryota; kingdom Metazoa; phylum Chordata; order Ceratodontiformes; family Protopteridae; genus Protopterus; species Protopterus annectens. The sequence continues at coordinate 1,195,637,983 of NC_056731.1, read as the reverse complement.
AGGGATGAGTCGAAGGAGGAACTACTGCAGAGACAGGTGGAGCTGAACCCTGATGAATGGGGCTGGATAACATTTTAGCCAGGGCCCGCGATTTTAAAAGCCTGCTCACCACTCTCTCCAAATCATGGTCAGATAGCCTAGATGACCGAGAAGAGTGGGATTGGTGACTTCGCTCCGACTGTAACAAAGGCGACCCCGGAGCCGAGTGCATCGACTAAGGATGGTGATCTAAAGCGTTTTCGACTCCCTGACAGTTCCGACAGCAGAGTCGGGGGTGACTGGGAGATAGGTACTTCGGTTCCAGCCAGAACTGAAGTTGAAGCAGACACCACACCAGACAACAGCTCCGAACTGGGAGACAGCGGCTTCGATGGCTTGGAAGGTTTCAATGACTGAGCCTTAGCCGGTGATCCTTCAGGTTTAAGCAAACCCCTAAGGATAAGCTTATTCCTACACTCCTGCAGAACTCTTGGACTAAAGGCGTGACCCACTGAACAAGAGTCCTGCAGGTGTAGGGCGCCCAAGCAATAGACACAAGATGTGTGACCATCTGTCAGTGACATTTTCTGACAGCATGAGTCACACCTCTTGAATCCAGACACTTTCATGTCTTTAGACATTCCTGTAAGGAACTATCAAAATACAAATAAAGAGTAGAAAGGGAAGTAGGTAACTAGAAAAAAACACACACACTGCACACAAGTTACCACACCCTAACAGCACACACACACTCTAAAATAGAAGAAAGGGTAAACAAACCTACTAACTACCACAATTTCTAGTGAAAAAATTAATACCTTAAAAAAGGAAACAAGGATAAGACTTCGGCTACCTTAAAAAGGAAACGGGGGAGGGAGGGAGGGGAAAACTCTCTAAGAAGAAAACGAGTTTTCAAGGGGGAAGACTAAACACCAACAAATACTACAACTATGTATGAACACTAAGTATTCTAACAACTAACTATAATAATATGCAAAAAGTTCTATATATATAACAATAAAGTGAAAAAAATATGACCTGAGCCAGTAAACGCAACCTCGTAGCAGAAGCGGCAAACGAGATCTGGGTATCTAGCGCCAGGCATCATGGGATATAGGGGCCTCCAGCCAGTAAGCAGCTCTCGAGCTTTTGAAGATGGCAGAGTCGGAGCCGAGGATCGGCTCAGTGCCCAACCAACCAGCAAGAATGAAGGCGAGATAGACAATTTAACATCTATACATTTCTTGGTATTGAGCTCGAGTCCATGGCTCTGGCACCAAGCATCTGTTTCTGTAAAGCCCTTTTGTAGAATATCCACATCATCTGGGGATTCAATAATGGCTCCCAGTTTGCAGTCATCTGTGAACTTTGTTAGCTAGAGTCCCTTAGTGTTGGCCTGTACTTCAGAGAAGTAGATGCCAAACAAGAGTGGTCCCAGAACTGAACCCTGAGGTACTCCACTTGTCTGGAGCTGGATTTGGAGTCTGCTACTTTTACAGTGTGGGTTCTGTTAGTAAGCCAGTTGGCAACCCATCGAGTGACGTAGGGATTAATGCCCAGCTTAGTAAGTTTATCTATGATTCCAGAGTGGGGATGGTGTGGAAGGCTTTGGCGAGGTCAAGATACGCTATGTGGACTGCCTTACCCACATCCACAGCTCTGTAGACTGATTCGAAGAAGTCAATCAGGTTCAGGAGACAAGATCGGCCCTTCACGAACCCAAACCGGGTGGGGTCCAGTGTTTGAAGCTTGCCGATGTCTTTGTAAGTTCCATGATAATACGTTCCATGGCCTTGCAGATCAGGCTCGTCAGACTGATGGGGCAGTAGTTCCCAGGATCCAAGGTGGATCCCCCCTTGTGGAGTGGGATAACTGTAGTTGTGCGCCACTCAGTGGGCATGAAGCCCGAGGTGAGGCTATGATTAAACATGACAATTAGTTGAGGTGCTAGTTCAATTTGTAGTTCATGTAGTCTGGTCCCATGGATGCTGTATTCTTAGCTTTGGAGAGTGCAATTTTTACCGGCGTGGCCATTACCAGAATTTGACAATCTTTCGGTATTGAGATGGGCCCTTTAGTGGGTAAGAGGGGGGGGTGAAGTTGGCACTGAATTGATCTGCCAGGATATTGGCAATATCCTTGGAATCAGTATATTTAATGCCATTCTGTTGTAGCTCAGAGCAGATCTGAGCATTGCCATTTAGATTCTTGACATAGCTATAGAATGCCTTGTGGTTGTCTTTGGAATCTTTGGCAATTTTATTTTCGTAACCAGCTTTGGGAGGATTTTATGAGGGATCTCAGCTTCTTATGGAGGCTGGTAAGGGAGTTTTTTTACATTCTGGGATTTTCCTCTTTTCTGAAACAGTTTTTTCTTTTTGTTGTAAAGTTTGTTTATGGCAGGGGACCACCAGATTGACTTCCTTTTTTTTTTTTGGTTCTATTTGGAATGTCATGATTCATGCACGCGTGGATGTGCTCGTACAGTGCCTTAGTGTAGGATTCAGCAGTCAAACTTTCAGTTCCCATCTGCATGGGTGTCAAAGTTTGTCACTTCTGACTCGAGTAGCATGAAGTTGGCTTTGGAGAAGTTTTTTTACGGAGGCGTCCTTACTGGGGGGTGGGAGAGGGATGTGGATGTCAAGGTGATTAGCTTATGGTCAGACCTTACCATAGGTGTGGAGCATCAATTTCCATGTTAGTAATGACCAGGTGTAGGATATTACAGCCCCTGGTGGGACTATGGATTAGTTCATCTAGGGCATTGGAATTTATGAATTCCAAGAACTGCTGGGCAAAGGTGTATGTAACAAAGGTATCAAAGGAATCTCTATCCCCTTTCCACAAAATAAAAATGTCATCCACAAAACGTTTATACAGCTCTATATGTTGTAACCACCTGACATCCTTCATAAACGATGTCTTCTCCCAATAGGACAAAACCAAATTTGCATAGGTGTTGGCACAGGGGGTACCCATAGCCACCCCCTGTGCCTGTCTATAAGCCTGCTGTATACCTAAAACAACACTGTTTTCCAGGACTAAAGATAACAATTACAATCTTACATTCCACCACCACCTTTCTTAGGTTCACTGTTAATTGTTCATATTCAGCCATGGAGTTTTTAGATACGTATATAGAACAAACACCTAGGGGTTTTTCTTCTTGCTTGTACAGAAAGGATTGCTGGAAGAATACACTTCTGCATTTTAACAGCATGCACCCCAGGTTTACATTTCCCAACATCGTCCAGGGACAAGTAGGTAGGTTGTCGAGGATTTGTACAGATGATTCACAGTATGAAGATGAGGTAGCCAGGTTGCAAGGGCATTTTTTAGATAGAGGATACAAGTCCACCATCATCAATAAGGTCACAGGTGTTGAAGCAGCATCTAATAGGAGGAGATTTAGACCATGGCTATCAAATAACACTTGTGATGGTCCTCGGAAGAGACGTGAAGCACCAGGGTTCAAGTTTATGTTCACATATAGTAGTAACATTAAGGGGATATGTGACATAGTAGCCAAAAACTGGAATATTTTGACCAGTGAAGAAGGTACTAAAGCTATTGTTGGGAACAAGCCTATTTTTGGCTTTAGGAGAAATAAGAACCTCAAGGATATTCTTGGCAAAGAAAGACATTTTTACTCTCTTCCCTTTAACAGTAAACCAGGTAGTGTCCCTTGTGGCACTTGTAAAGCTTGCACTCACATTGATCAGAATACCATCTATACACATCTGTCACGGGTAAGCTGTTTGTATTTAAGGCTAGAGCCACCTGTAGGACAAAAGACCTTGTTTATTTAGCAGAGTGTCAACAATGCCATGGTTTTTATGTGGGGAAAACCAATTGTTTTTTCAAGGTCAGGATTTTACAACATCTCAGTTCTATCAGGAATGGTGATGTACATAATGCTTTGTTGAAACACATTGAACAAAATCCAACACATTTCTTTAAGTTCAGAGCCATTGTAAATATCAAGCTGAGCAGTAGGGGGGTGATATAAAACAACATACTGAACTAATAGAAGCTAAATGGATAATTGAGCTTATGGCTCATAGAACTCCAGGTTTAAATGAAAATGTTCCAATGAAACCCGCCCTTAGGAATAGGCGGGTCTGTTACTGATTTTATCAAATTTTATTGGTGGTTAGTGTGTTTAAATTCTGTCAGGATGAGAATGTTTGTTAATCTGATGAAGGATGTTACCCGAAAGCGCTCATTCTTCCTGGAGATTTCTGTGTCTGAGTTTTATGTGCTTTTATTAAACTCATTTTGGACTTCAAGCTGTGTTCTGCCACGATTTTTTCTGCATTTGGTTTCTTTTCTACGGTTTGGCAGGACTTAGGTGAGGCACTATACTTAATTTTGGATACTGTAATAAAAAAAAACTGTGAGCGTGTTTCCTAACTTTCCTGTAACTAGTGTTCCAGATACAGATTTGCCGTATCCAGGACTGTATGTAAGCTTCTGACCCCCCCCCCCCCTCAAGTTTTTCTGTGTTGGAGGGAAGCCCTTCTAGCTTATCAGTGGGAGTAGCTGAATTGAACCCACTCAAAGTATTGCAGGCTGCAAATTACCACACAGTTGTAGAATGCAGAATCCACTCTATTAACTTCAGACAAAAAATCCAAGGATGAGCTGAAGTTAATAAAGTGGATTCTGCATTCTACAACTGTGTGGTGATTTGCAGCCTGCAATACTTTGAGTGGGTTCAATTCAGCTACTTCTTCTGGCTTTTGTGTTTATCAGCTTCAGTTTGTGCTTTGTGACTTTTGTCAGTGGGAGTGGTAAGCACTAGGTAACCTATCTACCACATAAGGAGTGGTTCTGGCCCAGAAATTGTAGTTTTGGACGTTTGGGCAATCTCTTCCATCTCTCTCAACTTTCCGATTTGAAAGCCTGCATTTGCACTTGTTTCTGTCCTGTAACTCGTTAAGTGCAGATACAGATTCTTAGTTTTAGCACTTACATTTGCTTATTCGTGCTCAGCACTTGTTCAGAACTTGTAAGCACTAAGTAAGCTACTAATTACTATAGCACTCAACCTTCCTCATTACCTAGAGGAAAACCGTTTTTGTACTTACTTTTCTCAATTGCTTAGAGAAAAAAAGCTCTTGTACTCACTTTCCTCACTTATCTAGAGGAAAATAGTTTTTTATTCAGGCATGTCCAATGGTCAGCTCCCAGTGTTCTCTCCTGTCTATGTGATGAATCTGGGCATCTTGAGATAATGTAGAAATTGCCTCGTACACAGACAACCCTCTCCTCCTACCACCCAACACTACAACCTGTGAAAGATGCACTTATCTAGCTAAACTGGAGGTAAAGCTCTCTCCAACCAAGACTGAACTTGGCAGTCATGAGAAGGTGGTAAATTATTTGTACCACACCACACTCATCACATAGTCTCTCTAAATCTACACCACCAAAATCCACACATAGTAACACAAAAACATTTGCGGAGGCTCCCAATAATAATCTGTCTAAGCAACAAAGACCTCCAAAGCAGAAACACAAGCAACCTCCATCCCCCAACACAACCCAAATGGCACATAGCCCACAGACTCAGTGCACCACTCAACCACAGCCAATAAGGCAAAACAATGTACCCAACACACTAGTCATAGGTGACTCTATAGTCAGGCACACTGATGTCCCACTCACCAGGCTAAACAAGGAGAAGGTTACTGTCAGCTACCTGTCGGATGCCAGGATCCATCACATAACCCACGCACTCAGGTCACTCCACAAGTACAAATATGACTCTGTCATTGCCCATGTTGGTGTGAATGACCTAAGACGTACCTCCCTGGACTACATGAAGAGAGACATGGAAGAGCTCTCCGATCTTTTAGCCCAGGCAGGTATAACCCTAGCCCTGAATAGCATTCTGCCATCACCCAGAATGATACCGCAGTACAAGGACAAAATGATTGACTTCAACAATTGGCTAAGCTTCTGGTTTCATTCTAAGGGGATACAGTATCTGTCTGCTTGGCATTACATGGTCGACAGACCATGATGCTTTGCCACAGATGGCCTGCACCTGTTGCCCCGGGGATTCCGGATAGTGGCTAAGGCTCTTGCTGCCCCTATAGTGCCTTTTTTAGGCAAGGTTCAAACAACAAATTCACCACCGTAACAGGAACAGGCAAGCAAAAACTGAGGGTAATGCTTTCAGTAAGTCTAAATCTCAAAATGCACTCACTCAAGACGCTCCTTAAAATGGAGAACATCGATATCTGTGCAGTGATTGACACCTGGTTCAAGGCTCTAGAGAGCACCCCTGCACTACCAGGCTATAACTCATACCACACTTTTCGGCCATGTAACCTGGACCGAAAAACCAAAGGTGAAGGTGTGTCCATATTCATTAAGGATATCCACACCTCCAGGCTAGTTGCTCAGCATAATGCATTTGAGGTTATCCAAGTGCAACTAACTCTGAGCAAAACTGCAATCCAAATTGTAGCTTGCTACAGATCCCCCACCATGCCCCAGGATTTCCACTCCTTTTTTCTTGATGTACTGGAAAATATTAGGGTTCAACCGAACACCCTAATAATGGGCGACTTCAACTACCCCACTATTAACTGGGAAAACTACTTGTGTACCAACTCCTCAGCTCAATGCTTTCTGGAATTCATAAACTCCAATGCCTTGGATCAACTTATCCACACCCCCACCAGGGGCAACAATATCCTAGACCTAGTCATTACCAACATGAGTGACCGGTGTTCCACACCTGAAGTCAACTCCTCTTTGGTCCAATCCGACCATAAGCTAATCACCCTCGATATCCACATCCCACCCCCACCCCCCATTAAGGAAACCACAGTAAAAAATTTCTCCAAAGCCAACTTCATGCTTAAGACAGAAATGGTGAACTTCATGACACCCATGCAGATGGACAATACAAGTTACAACTGCTGAATCCTAAACAAATGCACTCTATAAGCACTTACACGAGTGCATGGATCGTGCTATCCCAAACAGAACCAAGATGCTATCCTCCAAAAACAGGAAGCCAATCTGCTGATCCCCTGCCATAAACAAACTGTACAACAGAAGGGAAAAACTGTTGCAGAAGAGAGTAACATCCCATAAGTGGAGGAGCTCCCTGGTCAGCCTCAATAAGAAGCTGAGATCCCTTACAAGATCCTCCAAAGCTAGCTACAAAAACAAAATTGCCACTAATTCTAAGGACAACCACAAAGCATTCTATAGCTATGTCAAGAATCTCAATGGCAACACCCAGATCTGCTCTGAGTTACAGCACAACGGCACGAAAATTACAGAACCAAATGATATTGCCAACATCCTGGCAGATAGGTTCAGTACTAACTTTACCCCCCACCCCCTAAAGGGCCCATATCTATACATGATGGATGCAGAGTCCCTGTAATCACAGCTACGCAGGTAAAAGCTGCATTCTCTAAAGCCAAAAACCCAGCATCCATGGGACTGGACAACATCCCAGGCTGCATTTTACACAAACTTCTGAACGAACTGGCTCCCCACTTAAGCACCATGTTCAATAATAGCCTTGCATCAGGCTTTGTGCCCACTGAATGGAGCACAGCAAGTTATCCCACTCTATAAAGGGGGAGCCACCACTGATCCCAGGAACTATCGACCTATTAGCCTGGTCTGCAAGGCCATGGAACTCAAACAAAGACACTGGTAACCTCCAAACTCTGGATTCCACCCAGTTCGAGTTTGTGAAAGGCAGATCATGCCTCCTGAACCTGATCAACTTCTTTGAGGCAGCCAGCAAAGCCGTAGATGAGGGTAAGGTGGTTCACACAGCCTATCTTGACCTCGCCAAGGCTTTCGACACCATCCCCCATTCTGGAATTATAGCTAAACTCACTAAACTAGATATAAATCCCTATGTCACAAGATGGGTTGCCAACTGGCTCACTGACAGAATCCACACTGTAAAAGTTGCAGACTCCAAATCTGACCTAAAAGCAGTGACAAGTGGAATACCACAGGGTACCGTCCTGGGACCTGTCCTGTTTGGTATCTACATCTCTGAAGTATAGGCTAACACAGAAGGCCTCTGGCTAACGAAGTTTGCAGATGACTGCAAGCAAGGAGCCATAGTCACGTCCCCAAATGATGTGGGCATCCTACAGAAGGGCCTCGCTGAGACAGATGCCTGGTGTCAGAGCATTGGCCTCAAGCTCAATGCCAAAACGTGCAGTGTCATCCCCTTTGGTAAAAACTATGTACCCATGAACTACCACATAGGCAGCAATCTACTTAACACTGAATGTGTGATAAGAGACCCTGGGACCCAGGTGGACAGTAGTCTCTCCTTTGATAGTCACATCGTCACAGTAGTCAGGAAGTCCTTCTACGTGGCACACATCATAAAAGAGTTCTCATCCAGGAAAAGAGAGGTCATTGTTCCCCTCTACTCGACACTCAGACCCATTATAGAGTACAACGCCCCGTTTGGAATGTACCTCACAAGACATCTGCAAATACCATTGCCATAAGATATGGCCAAAATAGAGGATAACAAGGAAGTATAGAAAAGTCAGGGGGCTGGAGGGAGGGTAACCAGGACTGCAACATTGAATACACTCGAACATCTACATTTATGGTAAGTGTACACAACTGTACAATGTTCTTCGTGTTTCACTGTTGCAGTCATCACATTTGGGTTGATTCCCAAAGCTGAGGAAGGGATGGGTCAGTCAAGCAGTATTAGGGCTGGCTAGCAGGCCTTGTAAGACTGCTATATCAAATCCATCTCTGGATTTAGAAAAGATAGGTAAGTGATAATTCTTGGTGAAAGTGTGTACTGAACTCCAGGTTGCAGCTTCCAGGATGTCCCTGGTTGGGACTCCCCTGAGAAATGCTGTAGAGGTTGAGGTAGCCCTAGTGGAATGGGTTCTGATACCCTGTTAGGTAGGTTTTCCGTAGTGTTTGTAGCAGAAATGGATGCAGTGTGCTATCCATTTGGAGATGGTTTGCTTTGAAATGGTCTCGCACTCTGCCCCTCTAGCAAAGCTGACTAGCAGCTAGTCAGATTTTCTGAAAGGTTTAGTCCTGTCAAGGTAGAACCTAAGCTGTCTGTGCACATCCAAGGAGTGCAGGATCCTTTCCCCTTTATTCTGAGGATTAGGAAAAAAGGTAGGTAAATGGATGGACTGGTTTAAAGCCACACTGGATACTACCTTGGGCATAAATGATGTGTTAGTCCTGAGGGAAACCCTGTCCGCATGGAAAATAATGAAGGGTTCCACAGCCATAAAGGCCTGTAACTCAGACACTCTTCTAGCTGAATTGATGGCTAGAAGTAAAGCTGTTTTCTAAGAGAGGAATGTTAACTCTGCTGTAGCAGCAGGCTCAAAAGGGGGAAGTGTGAGCTTCTCTAGTACAAAGTTAAGGTCGCAGGCAGGAGTGGGAGCTCTCCTCGGGGGTCTTAAATTGTTAGTTCCTCTCAGGAACTGTTTGACCAGAGGGTGAGAGAAGAGGGGTGGTTCAGTATTGTAATGATCTGAGATGGCAAAGGCATGAATCTTAATTGATGAGAAGCTCTGCAAGATAATCTAGGATTTGAGGTAAGGAGGGCACGGCTGTGTCCTTTACCTGACAGTGTTTCCAAGAACAGTATCTTTCCACTTTTCAGAATATAATTTTCTAGTACTAGGTCTCCTGGCCTCAAGGATGACATCCAGCACCTGTCTGCGGTGGGCTGCTGGTGATGTACTCAGGGAATAAGCCAGGCTGCTAGGTTCAGGGTTTGCAGCCGAGGATGCAAAATCTGGCCCTCCTGCTGGGACAGCAGAGAGAGGGTCTGATGCAGGTGCCACTGTTGTCAGACTGCATAAAAATGGTTATCAGTGCTGGCGTGGCCAGTCTGTTGAAATAAGGATTGTCCTTGGCCTGTCCTGTATGATCTTGAGTAGTACTTTCGAGAGGAGGGGCAGAGAGGGGAAAGGCATAGATTGAGAAGTTTTTCCATGTAAAGAATAGGGCATCCACTTTCCAAGCTTAGCTGTGGGGAGTTCTGGTGCACAATTTGCTCAATTGATGGTTTGGGGGGGGGAAGCAAAGAGGTCCACCTCTGGTGTCACACCTACCTGTGGATTAGAAGTTTGAATGAGTTGGGTTCCAGTTTCCACTCGCGTGAGTCCATTAGATTTCTGCTTAAGCCATCTGTCAATGAGTTTTGTTTGCCTGGCAGGAATTGAGCTTGCAGGTGCACCTGATTACTCAAGGCTGTGTTCCACAGAGCCATGGCTAATCTGCAGATTGGGTAGGAATGAGTCCCCCCCCCCCTGCTTTTTTATGTACCTGTGGTGTTGTCTGTCTTTATCAAGAGGTGTCCTGGAAGAATAAGGTATTTGAAGGCTGTCAGTGCATTCTGTACAGCTAACATTTCTTTTTGATTGATATGCAGGCGCATTTGCCCTGGGCTCCATTTGCCTTCAATGCACTTGCCTGCCATGTGAGCCCACCATGCATAGTCTGATGCTTCTGTTGTCAGGGTTTGGACGGCGGGGGGTTGAATGAAAGGGAGTCCCTTGTTGTGGTTGCAGGCCTCTGCCCACCAAAGGAACTCTGTCCTTAGGCAAGGAATGATAGGAATCACTGTTTCCAGGTCCTGAGAATGTTGACACCAGAGACTTTTTAAGTACCACTGAAGTTTCCTCAAATGCAGTCTTGCATATGGAATTAGGAGAATGCATGAGGCCATGGACCCTAGGGCTTGTAGTATTTTTCTTGCAGATAGCTGGGTTTGGGTGGCCAGTAGTTTGAAGTAATTTGTCAAATAAACCTGCTTTTCTGGAGTGAGGAATGCCATCTGGGAAGTTGTGTTCAAGCTTGCTCCCAGGAATATAATTTTTTAGCTGGGTACCAGATGAAATTTCTTTTCGTTGATGGTACCCCAGAGAAGTTAGGAGTCTCTTTACAAATGTCACATGCAAAAGCAGCAATTCCTGACTGTCCACTTGAATCAGGCAATTGTCCAAGTATGGGTAAATCTGAATGTTTCTCTGCTTGCAGTATGCAATGGCTGGAGCCAGGCACTTTGGCTTATCTGCTGCACCCAGGGTATTCACAAAGGGACGTGCAGAGAACTGATAGTGCATAGAGTCTGCCCTGAAACATAGGCATTTCCTGCAAGATTCCCTTATGGGGATGTGTAGATAAGCTTCTTTTAAGTCTAGGGTGACCAGCCAGGAGTCTTTGGCTAGCGTAGGAAGCAGCTGTTGGAGTGTAAGCATTTTGAACTTTGGTACCACAGGGAATGTGTTGAGAATTGACAAATCCAAAATAGGGTGCCAAGAGTCTTTTCTGGGCACCAGAAACAGTCTGGAGTAGAAACCCTGTCCCCTTTGCTCTGTTGGAACAGGGTGAATAGCTCTGATACTAAGAAGAGAAAGTACTTGCTTTTGGGCCTCTGGCCACTAGTTTGGAGGAAGGTCTGGCAATCCGCTTGGGGTTGGCAGTGAGTGGAAGTAGAATCTGTATCTCTGGGATACAATGTTTAAGATCCATCGGTCCTAGGTAATATACTCCCCAGTTTTTTGCATGCAGGGCGAGTTTTCCTCTTAGGGGTGCAAGTACTTGGGCATGGCTGGGAAGGATGGAGGACACGTTATTGTGAACTTTTTCCATAACAGGGTGGTTTACCACTCCCTGTTTTTGAGGTGGGAGCACTACATTATTTAGATCTGTGCATACCCTGAGACTGTAGTCTTTGTGGTCTGTTGCCCCTGGGTTTGGACTGAGAAGGCCTGGAAAGGATCAGTTTTTTGAAGGCCAATGTCTACTGAATGTAGGTGGCTGTACCTGTAAGAAATATTTAACAGTTTGCATAGATTTAGCTTTTTCCTCCATCTTTTTAAAAACTACTTCTGCTTTTGTGCCAAACAAACATTCATGGTTTAAAGGAGCATCTAGTAATTCTGCTTTGACATGGTCTGGCAAGATTTGTTCCTTCAGCCAAACATGCCTTCTCAGAACAGACCCAGTGACGGCAGCCCCGCAAGATGCTTCCAAGGCATCAAAACCACACTGCAAAGTATGTTTACCAACTTGGTTTGCAGAACGCATTAACTCTTGTAAATCTCTATTTTCTGCACAATCAGGGAACATTTTTTGTTTAATTTGTTCCACAATATGCTGCTGGTACTTCAACATGTGAAACTGGCAATTTAAACCCCCTGATGGCAAGAGTTGCAGAGGTATAGACCTTCTTACTCAATCTGTCTAAAGCCCTGGAATCCCTGTCCGAACCGGTAGGGTTTTTGGCTGTAGTAGCCTTAATAACTTTTAGGTCCCTGGGAAATGGTCTCTGGATCCGCAGTAGGATTTTTAAAGAGAAATTTGTAATCTACAATATCCAGGACAGGGGGCATAGCTAGAAGCCTGTGCTGAGGCAAGTCTAAAAATTCCCCAAGTCTCTTTTTGGACTGAGGGTAGTCCTGGGTTTCCCAGCGGAAATGCTCTTAGGGTATATGCAAGGTTTTCCTCAAAGAAAAATCCTCTGGAGGGGAGGCAGAGGAATGGAATCCTCTGCATCTGAATCCTCACAGGTGGATAAGGGAATGTCCTGGTAATCAGAGGGATCAGAGTCATCGGACTCATGGTCTGTAGAATCAGAAGGAAAATCAATTCTTTGTCTTTTAGAGGGGGAGGCTGGCTTACCTTAATTAAAGTAATAAGGTCTTCAGCCATTCTAAGCATTTGTTTCTGAGGCAAGGGAGCTTGAGAATGTGCTTTGGTCGTCGGCTTCCTAGGCATAGTGTGACCTCTGGGCCTGAGAAATTCAGTAGTTTTAGTCAAAAACAAAGTAGTCTTTAATATGAACATCGGAAGGTCTGAATATGCCCTCAGAAGCTGGTGCCTGCACAGCGGCTCCGGACCCATCCAAGGTAGAGACATCCACAGATCCACAGTCGAAGAAGCATCTCGCGGCATACCGGACTCTGAATGGGTCTCAGTAGAGGTCTGCGAATCTGTAGAAGCGGGTATCAGGGGCTGCAAAAGCGCCTCACCGTTTACCTGCGGACTGGCGACTAACTTAACAGCAGTTTTGGACCTATGCCGTCTGTCTTTATCCTTACGTTTTTTTCGGAAGATCGTTAGATGGCTTAAAGCCATTTTGGAATATGGAGAACGAGAGCGAAAGAACTTAAAAACAAGGATAGCCAAACGATGAATAGTTTGGGTGTTGAACAAGGCACAAAACAGACAGCGAGGAATGTCGCAGTCTGGGCCTAAACAGGTGACGCAATAAGAATGAAAATCTCTGTGAGGTATTTGTTTTCCACATGCAAGACAACTGTTAACTTTTTCTGACATTGGTTAGAGCAAATAAAATCCCCAACGGGGTACTTAGCTTTAGAAGACTTCAGGTTTGAAACTCGAAAAACGAAACTTTCAGGTAGCAGCCGAATGGCACTTGCAAACTGCTTCTGCTTCGGGCTCCCGTATGGCAAGAAAGACTGATGTAATGGCATTGGCTGCATGTTCTATACCCCTGACTGCCTGATGTCATGGAAGAGGCGACCGCATCAGACGCAGAAATCCCAAGACTCTGGTATTTGGGCCGACTGAGGGCTACCTGCAGGCTGATAACCCAAATGTGATGACTGCAACAGTGAAACACGAAGAACATCTAGTAAATTATTCCTGTCTTAAGGAAATTTGAGGAGATGTATGTTGAGTTTTCTGTTCCTTTTGATGGGAAAACGGGACCAACAGTGTTATTAATGGCAGCATTAGCTTTGCCAGGAATGGGCACAACATTCTGACAAAACAGGGAAGCCTTCCCTGCTCTCTCTCTCCCAGGACTGACAACAGTTGCTCTTCCTTGCCCACACAGGGGACCCTAACAGCTGCAAAGGAAGTGACCAACCCCTGGTCAATAGTGGGTGTAGGTGCTACACTAACAGGATCTGTGGGTAAAAGATGAGCAGTCTGAGCTGCAACTATTGTCCACAGCAGTCACCCCACCTATGACTGATGCAAATTGCTAGCCTGCTGTGATGGCAAAGGCTGCTTGCTTAACATTTAATGTCTGTGACTGGAAGAACCAACCCTGGGACTGAGACTATTCAATGGTCAAGCCAAAACTGGAGCCCATTTTCCAAGGAGAAAAAGCAGCAAATGTCAGTAAAAACTATGGGTAGGATTCATAATGCTTACACTACGCATGCATTAAGGGTACACCTTTCTGGGTGAATAGATAACGAGCATAACTCCCCACCTTCCTCCTAATTTTAGTTTTCTGACTGATTTTCTTGCAGTCAAATATCAAGGACGATTCAGAAAGGTTATCACAAAAGTGTGGACTATATGTATACTTAATATAACCTTTCTGAGTGAATAGACAGCACAAAAAAATGTTAGTATGCACGATGCATATTCAAGAACGTCCTTAAGTGTTTATGAGTCCAGCCCTAATTTTTAATAGTCACTTCTTCACACAAAAACACAGTACAAGGCACTTTAACACAGTCAGCTCCGCAAAGTAACACAAACACAATTTCTCCACATAAAAAATGTTTTTCAGTTACTTTAAACAACTTTTAAACTGAGGAAAAAACACTGCTCCCATTTAAAAGTACAGTACAGTCTTGTGTGAGTTAAAACACAAACTTCTTAGCTTTAATAGCTTTCCTAAAGAGAAAAGTGATAAAATTATTAAACTGAAGCTTTCTTTTGCCAAAGGGGACTTATCTGGCCAGCACAGGCTCAGCACAAGCTGACCGATCTTTAAAAGCCTCAGAGGAATGTACTCATTGGGGGTACCCAAACGTCCTTCAGTCAGCTCAGCTCAACCTGCCTGACAATTTGGGTGAGTAGAAGGTGCACTGAATTTCTGGAAGATGGTTGGCTGTTATATCCTTGCAGGATATAACCCGACCAGCTAAGGCTACTACAGCAGTAATCAATATGATGAACATATTGATTCCTGCTGTAGTAGTAGTAATCAATATGATGAACATCCAATAACCCAAGTATGAACAGTTTTTGGAAGTGTGCATCAGGGTTCAGTTCTTAGCCAACTGCTGTTCATACTGGTGATGGACTACATTATCAAAAAGATCAGAGGGGACAGAAAGTACAGTTGTGTACACTTACCATAAATGTAGATGTTAGAGTGTATTCACTGTTACAGTCATCACATTTGGGTTATCCCTGCCAGGGTAGCCCCTGACTGGCCCGAATACCAGAGGCTTAGTATTTCTGCGTTGGATGCTGTCCCTTCAGGACTGACATCAGGAGTACACAATAAGGCGGCTGAAGCTATTACACCAGTTTTTCTTGCCCTGTCAGGAGCCCCCAAGTGGGAGCCAGGATATGGTGGAAGAACCCCACCAGTAGAAAGTAAATACCAAAAAGTTCCTTGTAAGGAGACAGAGAAGAAAAGGGGGGTGGAGGGAGGGGAAAAGTACAGTTTTGTACCTACCATAAATGTAGATGTCCGATAGGAATGCATCTGCAGTCCTTACAAATGGGTTGTCCTGTCGTCAGGCAGCCCTTCGGTCGGCCGGATTCCAAAGTCTGGGTCTGGCCTCGGCTGGTGTCGCACTTCACCCGACGTCATAGCTGCAGTTATTCGGGTATAAAGGCATCAGCCGACGCCATTTTCCTCAGTGTTTCTTGCCCCAGATGCCAGGTGCCCTCTTGGAAGGCTAAATTTGGATAAATGCCAATGATTCCAAATAGTAGAGAGCAAACACAAAAATAAGCATGTATGTACATATATACAAACAAATACACCATAATAGATCCCCAAGCTAGCTGAAGGCTGGCAAATACCCTAGGAGTACCTCAGAGGGAAGGTGGGTAATCCTGACTGCAGATGCATTCCTATCGGACATCTACATTTATGGTAGGTACAAAACTGTACTATGTCCTTCAAGGATGCATCTGCAGTCCTTACAAATGGGTAGAATACCATAGCTAAACAAGGGGAGGAGGAAAGAGTAGTGATTATGGTGTAGCTAGGATCCCTTGCAAAACAGCAGTGGCAAAACCTGCTCGGGATCTAGAGTATAAAGGTAAATTGTAATGCTTGGCAAATGTATGCACGGAGGTCCAAGTAGCAACCTCTATAATGTCCTTGGTAGCCACTCCTCGTAAGAAAGCTGTGGTAGTGGCTGTAGCCCTTGTGGAGTGAGGCCTGATGTTCTCTGGAGTTTTCTTTCCATGGTAGGAGTAACAAAATCTAATGCAATTTCCTATCCATTTGGAGATTGTCTGTTTTGAAATTGGTTTTCCTTCCTTTCCTGTGGCATATGCTACCAGAAGCTGGTCAGTTTTTCTATTGGACTTAGTCCTGTCCAGGTAGTAGCGTAACTGCCTGTGTACATCCAAGGTATGCAAAATCTTTCTCCCCTGTTCTGTGGGTTTGGGAAGAATGTAGGTAGGTGGATAGCCTGGTTTAATGACACTCTGGATACCACCTTAGGCATAAATGTAGGATTTGTTCTCATGGACACTATCTTGATGGAAGATCAGGAAGGGTTGTACTGCCATTAATGCCTGTAGTTCAGAGACCCTTCTTGCTGAAGTTATTGCCAGCAGGAAAGCAGTCTTCCAGGATAAGTACTGTAATTCTGCTGTTGCTGCTGGTTCGAACGGAGGAAGTGTCAATTTTTCTAGCACAAAGTTCAAGTCTCATGCTGGCAATGGTGGTTTCCTGGGAGGTTTTACATTTTTAATTCCTCTGAGGAACTGTCTGAGCAGGGGATGAGAGAAGACAGGAGGATCCAAGCTATATTGTGCTGAAATAGCTGATGCATGTATCTTGATGGAAGAATAGGACAGGCCTGTGTGGAAGAGCTCTGCCAAGTACTCCAGGATGTTGGCCATGTTTACCAGAGTCACATCTTCTCCCTTTGCAGTACTCCAAATGAGATATCTTTTCCATTTTGCTGCATAATTCTTTCTTGTTGAAGGTCTGCGCGCCTCCAGGATTATGTCTTTAACCCTTTGGGATAAGTTTGGGTTAATTGCTGTTATGTAATGTTCCAGGCAGTCAGCTGCAGAGTTTTCAGGTTTGGATGCAGGATGTTGTAGTTGTTCTGTGTTAACAGTAATGGGATCAGGGGTAGTTGTCCATATTTGTTCCCGAGACATGCTCCTCAGCAATGGGTACCAATGTTGTCTTGGCCAGTCTGGAGCTATCAGAATGATCCTTGGACGGTCCTCTTTGATCTTCAGAAGCACCTTGTGCATCAAAGGAAGTGGTGGAAATGCGTATGCTGTCAGGTTTTTCCAACTGAAAATAGGGAGTCCACCTTCCAAGCAAGTGGGTGGTACGTCCTTGTGCAGAATTTCTTTAGCTGGTGATTGAATGGGGATGCAAACAAGTCTATTTTTGGTAATCCCCATTCCCTTGTGATGGCTTTGAAGATGTCCGGATGAAGCATCCATTCGTGGGCATCTGTGGTTGTTCTGCTCAATATGTCTGCTAGAATGTTTTCTTTTCCCGGTACAAAAATTGCTTGTAACTGAATGTTGTAGCTCAGGGCCACATCCCATAGGTCCAGTGCCAGCCGGCATAGAGGATATGAATGGGTGCCCCCCTGTTTGTTGATGTACCACATAACTGTGGTGTTGTCTGTCCTTATCATCAACTGACCTTCTTGGAGAAATGGTCTGAATGACTGGATTGCCAATTTTACTGCCAGCATTTCCTTTAGATTTATGTGTAGGCGCAGCTGGTCTTGAGTCCATAAGCCTTGTATGCACTTGCCCTGCATGTGTGCTCCCCAACCGAGGTCTGAGGCATCTGTCGTGATGGTTTGGCTTGGTTGGCTGTTGCAGAAGGGCAATCCTGTGTTTGATTGGCAAGCCTGAGCCCACCATAGGAACTCTTGTTTCAGGCATGGAATTATTGGGATTTTGGTTTCTAGGCTGTGCTTGTGTTGGGACCACAAATTCCTTAGGTACCACTGTAGCTTTCTCATATGCAGTCTGGCATGAGGGACCAGAATTATGCAGGATGTCATGAAGCCTAGAGCTTGCAGTACTTTTCTTGCAGTTCGGTGGTTCTGCTTTGTTAATGCCAAGAAGTAGAGAGGAAGTTGCTCTTTCTTTTCTGCAGTTAGGAATGCCATTTGTTTTGATGTGTCCAGCTCTGCACCCAGAAAGGTTATTCTTTGGGATGGAATTAGTCTTGACTTTTTTATATTGACTGTATATCCCAAGGCTTGCAGCAGGTAAATGACTCTTTGTAAGTCCTCTGCTAGCTTGCTTTTGTTGTCCGCTTGTATCAGGCAGTCGTCCAGGTAGGGATAAATTTGGATTCCCTGAAGTCTGCAATGAGCAATTACTGATGCCAGGCATTTCGTGAACACTCTGGGCGCAGTAGATAAGCCAAAGGGCAATGCTGAAAATTGATAATGCTCTGATCCTGCAAGAAATCTGAGGTATCTTCTGCAAATTGGTCTTATGGGGACGTGCAGGTATGCCTCCTTGAGATCTAGAGTTACCAGCCAAGACTCCTTGCCCAGCATGGAAAGAAGCTGCTGTAGGGTCAGCATTTTGAATTTTGGAACAATAAGGAATGTGTTTAAAGCGGACAGGTCTAGAATGGGTCTCCATTTGTTTTCTTTTCTTGGTACCAGGAAGAGTCTGGAGTAAAATCCCTTTCCTTGCTCCATAGATGGTACCCTTTCCACAGCTCTCATTCTTAATAGCTGAGATATTTGTTTTAGAACTTCTGTCCTTTGAGTAGGTGGTAGGTTTGGCATTCCTCTCTTCCCTGGTAGAGTATGGAAATGGAACCTGTAACCTTGGTCTATAGTTTGCAAAATCCATTTTCCCTTGTGATGCAATGCCAGTTTTTTTGAGAATAAGGTTAGTTTTCCGCCTAAGGGTGCTTCTAGTTGTTCCCTGGTAGGCGGTGCCACTGTCAAGTCACTGTGATTGAGTTGTAGTGGTGGTGGCTGCGTCTGTGCCTCGCTGGTTGTTACCTTGCCATTGGCGTCCCCTGTAGGCACCCCTGGATTGGTTTCTGCCTCTTGAACGCCTATTCCTGCCTCTTTGAGCCTTAGAGGAGTCCGGAAAGGACCAATTCTTGGATGGCCAGTTCCTGCTAAACCTTGGAGGTTGAACCTGTAAGAAATCTTTCACCGTTTGTACAGATTTCGCCTTCTCTTCCATCTTTTTTAGCACCTGCTGAGCAGGGGAACCAAATAAATTGACCTTGTCCATGGGTGCATCCAAAAGCTTTGATTTGACATGGTCTGGTAATGCCTGTTCTTTCAACCATGCATGTCTCCTGATAACTGTGCCAGTCATGGCTGATCTAAAGGAAGCCTCCAGTGCATCATAGCCACATTTTAAAGAATGGTTACTAACCTGCTGTATGTTATGTACCATTTCCTGAACATATTTTTTTTTTATCTAAAGATTCTTCAGAGGAAAGCTTTTTAGTTAACTGGTCAAGCATAAACTCTTGATATTGAATCATATGAAATTGGCAGTTCAAAGCCCTAGCTGATAAGGTAGCAGAAGTGTAAACTTTTTTACCCCATCTCTAAGGACCTGGATTCCCTTTCAGAGGGGAGAGGGTTTTTAGTAGAAGTAGCAGCTACAGCTTTAGGGCCCTGGGCGATGGTCTCTGGATCTGCAAAAGGAGCCTTGTATAAATGGTGATGAGTGTCCGGGACCCTGTAGAACCTATCGGGCTTAGCAGGAGCCGGAGGTAATGAATCAGGAGCAGTGCAAGCATCATTAAATGCATCATCTACAACAGAAAGAACTGGAGGTATAGCTAAAGGCCTATGTTGTGGTAAATGTAGAAAGGTTCTAAGCCTTTTTCTGGAGTCTGAGAAATCTTGGCCCTGCCACTGAAATTGTTCCCTCATAGCATGCAAGGTTTCCCCAAAGGAAAATTCCTCAGGTGGAGAGGCTGAAGGAATGGACTCTTCAGCATCAGAGTCTTCGTAAGGAGAATAAGAAGCCTCAGGAAGGTCTGTATGTTCTGATTCATCAGAGGAACCATCAGTGGATACTGGTTCAGGGGGCTCTGCTCTAGGCCTCTTTTAAGGAGGAGGGAGAGAGGACCTGTCTGGATGAGGCTGGGATCCACGAATTAAAGAAATTAAATCCTCAGCCAAAGATAGCATATGAGAGCTAGTGCTGGGCCTGTGAGAGGGGGGTTTGGCAGGCACAGATTTTGAAGCTTTGGTTGCTTTAGCCCTGGCAAAGGCCTTAATAGACATGGCTGCAGGAGGCCTAGCAGCTCCACGTGCATGGGGTTGAAACATCCAGGGGAATTGTGTCAGATAATTCCTGAGAAACCGCAACCGAAGGCTGGATTTCAGAAGCAGATTCTGCCAGGTTAGAGGAGGCCTCGGTAGAAGGCATGGTTTCGGCTGGAGAAAGAACCGCTTGCTCGGTTTCGGCCGAAACACAGACACCCGCGGTTTGCTTAATCGCGGTTTCGGCCGAGACCACGGACCGCGACTGTCGGTCCTTTTCTTTTCGTTTTTTGGAAATTTGCGTAGTCGGAGGATCCGACGGCATAATGTAGGCAAAATCACAGCCGAAAATTTGTTCAGCAAACTCCGACCGACGTCTAAGCGTCCGTCGGTTAAAAGAAGCGCAGGCTAGACAAGCTGCTACGTCGTGGTCTGGGCCTAAGCAATGTATACAGTAGGAGTGGAAATCTTTATGAGGTATTTGTTTCCCACAAGATAAACAGTTATTCACTTTCTCTGACATCGGCTGAGGCAAGAAAGAGTCCCCAACGGGGTACTTAGCTTTTCAGAAGTCTTCGAAGTAGTATTCGGTAGTAGTAATTTCTGGATCTGACCGACCGGCACTTGCGAACAGCTTCTGCTTCGGGCGCCATGCGGCAAGAAAGACTGAGGAAAATGGCGTTGGCTGATGCCTTTATACCCGAATAACTGCAGCTATGACGTCGGGTGAAGTGCGACACCAGCCGAGGCCAGACCCAGACTTTGGAATCCGGCCGACCGAAGGGCTGCCTGACGACAGGACAACCCATTTGTAAGGACTGCAGATGCATCCTTACATCCAGGACTGCAACAGTGAATACATTTAAACATCTACATTTATGTTAAGTGTACACAACTGTAGTAGGTTCTTCGCGTTTCACTGTTGCAGTCATCACATTTGGGTTGATTCCCAAAGCTGAGGAAAAGGGTAGAGGCAGTCAAGGAGACTAGGGTCTGGCTAGGATGCCCCGCAAGACTGCAGTGGCAATGCCTGCCCTGGATTTGGAGAAGATAGGCAGGTGGTAATGTTTGGTGAAGGTGTGAACAGATGTCCAAGTGGCAGCCTCCAGAATGTCCCTGGTGGGGATTCCTCTGAGGAAAGCTGCAGAGGTGGCAGCTGCTCTGGTAGAGTGAGTCCTGATCCCCTTAGGGGAAGGTTTTCCGTGTTGCTTGTAACAGAAATGGATGCAGTGTGCTATTCATTTGGAAATGGTTTGTTTGGATATGGCTTTGTCCTCTGCCCCTGCAGCAAAGCTGACTAGCAACTGATCAGTCTTTCTGAATGATTTAGTTCTGTCTAGATAGAATCTGAGCTGTCTGTGCACATCTAGAGAGTGCAGGACCCTGTCGCCCTTGTTTTGTGGGCAAGGGAAAAAGGTGGGCAAATGAATGGACTGGCTGAGAGCTACACTGGACACCACTTGGAGCATGAAGGATGGGTTAGTCCTGAGGGACACCCTGTCAGCATGGAAGAATGAGTGCTTGTAGTTCAGATACTCTTCTGGCTGAAGTGATGGCCAGAAGCAAGGCGGTCTTCCAGGAGAGAAACTTTAAATCTGCTGAAGAAGCTGGTTCAAAGGGGGGGCAGGGTGAGCTTTTCCAACTCAAAGTTTAGGTCCCAAGCTGGGGTAGGTGCTCTTCTGGGTGGTCTCAAGTTGCTAGCCCCTCTTAGGAACTGTTTGATCAGAGGGCGTGAGAAAAGTGGGTACTTAGTGTTGAAATGAGCAGAAATAGCAGAGGCATGAACTTTAATAAATGAAAAAGAGAGAGAACTGTGTAGCAGGTCAGCTAGGTAATCCAAGATGACAGGTAGGGAGGGCTGTGCCATATCAGCTCCCTTAGCCTGAATCCAGGTGCAGAACCTTTTCCATTTGTCAGCATAAGACTTTCTAGTGCTAGGGTGTCTAGTCTGGGTTCATATTACATTATCCAAATTCCAGAAGGTGCACACCAGATGTTCAAACTTGGAAGATCGAAGTGTAATAACATCGAAACATCAGAACAGCGAACTTTTTCCCCAGGGAAAAAAATCACTGTCCCAAAAAACACACACACAACACAAGCACACCAAAAACCTTATAAACCCTACACTAAACCTTACATACACAACAACCTATGCACTAACCTTAACCCTAAGGTCCGTCACTATCGCACACTTACCTTACCTGCGCCCTAACCCTAGTCAGCCACTATCGCACACTTACCTTACCCGCACTCTAACCCCAACGTTAGTCACAATCATACACTTACCTTAACCCGTTCCATAACCTTTGTACCACAGTGGAGAAAATGTCGAAGCAGCAGAAACGTCCAACCAAATTCTTTCCCTGGGAAAGAATTCGGACTTCCACGGCTTTGACATTTTCACCGTTCAAACTTCTGGAAGTTCGATTAGGTAATAGGAACCAGTCTAGCCTCACGTACATCTAGAATCTGTTTACTGAGATTGTCAGATAGATCAATTGTCAAGGAATAAGCCAGGCTGCCAAATTGAGGGTCTGCAATTGGGGATGCATGAATTCTCCTTCCCTCTGGGTCAGGAGGGTTTGGGTCTGAGGGAGATGCAATGGTGGCAGTGGGGACAGGCTGTGCAGCAGTGGGTAACCAGTGCTGGCGAGGCCAGTCTGGAGCAATCAGCATTGTCCTTGGATTTTCCTCCTTTACTTTGAGCAGTACCTTGGTAATGAGAGGTAGTGGGGGAAATGCATAGACCGAGAGGTTGACCCAGGGGAAGGATAAGGCATCCACTTTCCAAGGCCCTGCGGTGAGGCTTCCTGGTGCAGAACTTGCTGAGCTGATGGTTGGAAAGGGAAGCAAAGAGGTTGACCTTCGGGGTACCCCATTTCTGAGTTATTAGGGTGAAGGTTCTTTGGCCTAGCTGCCACTCGTGTGGGTCCAGATGATGTCTGCTTAAGTTGTCTGCCAGGGAATTTAGACAGCCTGGCAGGAATTGTGCTAACAGGTGTAGTTGCACGGCTGAGGCTGTATGCCAAAGGGTCATGGCCAGCCTGCATACAGGGTAGGAGTGCATTCCTCCCTGCTTGTTGATATACCACATCACAGTGGTGCTGTCTGTTTTGATCAGGAGAGCCCCTGGGGAGAGAAGGGGCAAGAAAGCTGTCAATGCGTGCTGGACAGCTAACATCTCTTTTTGGCTGATGTGCAGATGAATTTGCTGTGGGCTCCATTGGCCCTGTATGCACCTGCCGTCCAGGTGTGCACCCCAGCCATTGTCTGATGCGTCTGTGGTGAGGGTCTGGACGGCAGGTGGTGGTGGGAAAGGTAGTTCCTTGTTGTGGGAGCATGCTGCTGCCCACCAAAGAAAATCTTTCCTTAGGCAAGGTATCATTGGTATAACAGTTTCCAGGTCGTGAGAGTGTTGACACCAAAGGCTTTTTAGGTACCACTGAAGTTTCTTCATATGCAGTCTGGCATATGGAATAAGTAGAATGCAAGATGCCATGAGCCCCAGAGCTTGCAAGATTTTCCTTGCAGATAATGGGGTCTGGTGGCTAGTTGAGAGAAGTGGGCTGTCAGGCAAGTTTGCTTTTCTGGTGTAAGGAATGCCATCTGGGATGCTGTATCCAGGCTTGCTCCCAGGAATATAATCCTTTGGGTGGGTACTAGTTTGGATTTCTTTTCGTTGATAGTGTACCCTAGGGAGGTCAGTAGGGATTTTACAAAGGCCAGGTGCTTGAGCAGCTTTTCCTGACTGACTGTCTGAATTAAGCAGTCCAAGTAAGGGTAAATTTGTATATTTCTTTCTCTGCAAAAGGCAATGGTGGGAGCCAGACATTTTGTGAAAACTCTAGGAGCAGTACATAAGCCAAAGGGAAGCTCAGAGAACTGAAAGTGCAGAGATCCTGCCCTGAAACGTAGATATTTCCTGCATGATTCGCTGATAGGAATGTGGAGGTAGGCCTCTGAGTGGCTAGCCAAGCATTCCTGGACAGCATAGGAAGTAGTTGCTGGATGGAGCATTTTGAATTTTGGTATCACCAGGAAGGTGTTTAGAATGGATAGATCGAGGATGGGGCACCAGATGCCCTCTTTTCTGGGTACCAGAAAAAGTCTGGAGTAGAAACCTTGGCCTATATGCGCTGCAGGAATGTGCTCTTATTGCCATCATGGAAAGCAGGGAAAGGACTTGCTTTTTTTGCCTCTGCCCACTGGTTTGGAGGAAGTTCTGGAAACCCTTTTGGGGTTGGTAGAGTGTGGAAAGAAAATCTGTATCCCTGAGACACTATGTTGAGGACCCAGTGGTCGTTGATAATGGTGGCCCAGGTGCTTGTGTGGAAGGAGAGTTTTCCTCCTAGGGGCAGGTGGGCAGAGGGAGGGGGTGGCGGAGGAGGAGAGTCATTAGTTCTTACCATGAATGGGTGGCTTTCCACTCCCTGGTTTTGAAGTGGAGGAACTCCATTGCTTTGATCTCTGCATTCCCTGTGGCTGCTGTCTGGGGGGGGGGGGGGTTCTCCTTCCCCGGGGTCTGGGCTGAACTGACCTTGAGGGGGCAGGAAAGGACCAGTGTTTGAAGGGGCAATACACACTGAACCTGGGTGGCTGGACCTGTAGGAAATCCTTAACTATCTGCATAGATTTAGCTTTTTCTTCCATCTTTTTTTAAGACCTCCTCTGCCTTGGTGCCAAATAAGTTGTCTTTGTGCAAGGGTACATCCAATAATTCATATTGGACATGGTCTGGCAAGGGTTGTTCCTTAACCCAAGCATGCCTTCTACAGGCAGAACCGGTGACTGCTGTCCTGCAAAAAGCTTCTAAGGCGTCAAAACCACAGTGTAAGGTGTGCTTAGTTACCTGACTTGCAAAAAGCATCAACTCTTGTAACTCTATTTTCTGCAAAAGCAGGAAAGGATATTTTTTGTTTAAGGAGTTCCATGGTATGTTGCTGGAATTTAAGCTTATAGAACTGACAATTTAGTGCTCTGACATACAGGTCTGCTACTCTTGCTACTTTTTTACTCCATCGGTCTAGTGATCGGGAATCCCTGTCTGAGGGAGTGGGATTCTTAGCTGAAGTTGCTTTAATTCCTTTAGGCCCTTGGGAGATAACCTCAGGGTCAGCAGTAGGATTTTTGAAAAGAAATTTGTGAGTCAGGGACTCTAACACCTGTCAGGTTTTCTGGGAGCGGGAGAGTGTCAGGAGTTAAACTAGATTCCATGAAAACATCATCCACAACATCCAAGAGAGGGGGAATGGCCAGGGGTCTGAGCTGTATAAGGTCTAAGAATTCTCTTGAGTCACTTTTTAGACTGAGGGTAGTCCTGACATTCCCATTGTAAATGCTCCCTTAAAGTATGAAGGGTTTCCCCAAAGGAAAAGTCCTTGGGTGGAGAGGCTGAAGGAATAGATTCCTCTGAATCAGAATCCTCATAAGCAGAGAGGGGGGTTGCATGTTTTCATATTCAGATGCATCAGATTAATCAGACTCCTGTTCAGATAAAACTACTGGGGACACACCTTTTTCTTTTGGAAGGGGTAGCTTGGCTTCCCTTGATCAGCATTATAAGGTCTTCCGCCATTTTAAGCATTTGAGACTGAGGCAAGGCAGTATGTGTCTGAGATTGGGTCATCGGTTTCTTGGTGGTGATTCGTACCCTGGGCCGTAGAAACTCGGTAGTTTTCGAAAGAACGTTAGATGCTAAAGTCGTTGGTTTGTGTTGAGCATCGGTAGTGCGAAGTACTTCCTCAGAAGCCTGTGCCTGCTCAGTGTCTCCGGACCCATCCAAGGTAGAGACAACTGCAGGATCCTTAGTCGAAGAAGAGTTTTGTGGCATACCAGATTCCGAAAGGGTCTCGGTAGTGGCCTGCGAATCCACAGAAGCAGGTGTCAGGGGCTATGAATGCGCCTCACTGAGGACCAAAGAACTGACGACTAGCTTAACGGAAGCGTTGTCGGTAGGTTTGGACCTATGCGGTCTGTCCCAGTCTTCATCCTTACATTTTTTCAGAAGATCTGCTGTCGGATGGCTTACCGAAGCCATATCAGAATTCGAGGACTGTGAGCAAAAATATCTAGCTACAATAAGGGCCCGACAATGTATAGTTCTGGCTTTGAACAAAGCACAAAAGCGACGAGGGACATTGCGGTCTGGGCCTAAGCAAGTGACGCAGTAAGAATGAAAGTCTCAATGTGGTATTTGCTTTCTACGGGCGAGACAATTGTTAACTTTTTTCTGACATCGGCTAAAACAAGAAAAAAGGATCCCCAACAGGGTACTTAGCTTTAGAAGAGTTCAGCTTCAATTCGGAAGTCAAAACTCAAGTAGCGGCCGACCAGCACTCGTGCGAACTGCTTCTGGCTTCTCAGCAAGAAAGACTGATGTATTAGCATCGGCCGCCTTACTTTATACTACTGATAATCTGACATCAGTCCTGAAGCGACAGGAGCAGACGCAGAAATAATAAGCCTCTGTATTTGGGCCGGCCAAGGGCTACCCTGGCAGGGATAACCCAAATGTGATGACTACAACAGCGAAACATGAAGAACATCAACAAATCTGCTGCACGCAGACAATGGCACATTACAGGCAAACTCTGAACAATAACTTCAAGAAATGACAGACGAATGGAATGCAAAACTGAAGGTGTGTGGGATGAAAGTCAGTGAAGATAAGACAGTTGTAATGGCAGCAAATCGGAGAAATCAGAAGATGATGATGAAAATCAAGATACAATGATAACAGTTTAACAGTTTCAAATATCTGGCAGGGTTGGTTGAAAAGTCTGAATGAAGCTCAACACTAGAATTTGAGGTGTTGCAGCCAACTGACCGTGTTGGAGTACTGTTTGACACAAGAATGCCAAAGAATCTCAAAAGAAAGGTGCAAAAAACAGTGGTGCGTACAGTAACCTAGGCAGTAAAGGTAGAGCAGCTGTGGAAGCTAAAGGTGATGCCTAAGATGGGTGGTAGGGTGCACAATGTGGGACAGAAAGAAATGAGTACATCAGAGTTGAAGCCCAAGCAGCTCCAAATGCAAAGAAGGTCAAGCAGAGCAGGGTATATGCGCAGGAAGCAGAAAATCTGGGGAAGATATGAGACAGATTGGAAGAAGGCAAAAGGAAACTATGGTGTCCAACAAAGAGATGGATGGACTGTGGGAGAGCAGACCTGAAACAGTCAGACATGGCTATCAAAGGCAAGAGTGTGGCACTCAATCGAGACAGATGACAACAGGTGATGCAACACCCCGACCTCATGTACAAAATGTGAAAAAAATGGGACTGATTATGATGAAGATCCCCATTTCCCAAGCTGTCAAGACCTTTTTCTTCTGTTATTCCCACAAGCCTCCCCTAACAACCTTGAAGCGATATCCAAGAAAGTGACTCCTGCCAAACCAGATCCCATCATTCTTCCTAAAAAGCCAAGGCTGAGCCCCTCAAAGCTATGGCTAAAGATGTTTCAGCTCCTATACTCAACCAAGGAACATCACTTCTGTTGCAGCTCAGCCCCAGAGTTGCAAATGCCTAGATCACACTCCTGTCCATTAGGTCCAGATGTTGCATAACTGCCGAACTTCACTACAACAAGACATGGCAGGCATTTTTGCCATTGTAGCACATGTGGTTCTAGGCTACCTCCAGCACTACTATCTGGATGAGTAAAGCTCTTTGCTAACCAATCACTGACTCACCAGGTCCATTCCACATCCTATTTCCCCTATGGCTGATGGGCAAATAACTTTAGAGGCTCAATACCGACAGACTTGGGACAGACTATGATCCTGATTTTGTAACTGCTGCTTTTAAAGCTTGATCACCTCTACATCAACAATGCATAAGCTCCAGGCACATCAACAGACAACTTCTCTGGGTCAAGTTCAGTTGTAATACCATCAAGCATGACTACTCCATCACTGGGGTCAGGGTTTTTTACCATCAAATTACAGACCCTTAGCTTCAATTCTGACTTCATTCAGGGCTACTGCAGTCAAAGCAGAGGCTGGTTTATTCCAAGCCCATCAAGTCGACAGGACTCCATGTCAGTGGTGGCTCTGACAATGCAGTCTTCCCTGCATGTTACATCAACAGCGCTAATAGAGTGCTGCTCCTCTCTTGGGAGCTCATGTGCCTGCACTGATGACCATCAATTCTCCTACTGTGACACCACTGTTCACACACTAATTGAGGGGGCAGAGGGCCTGCTGTGGCTATTAGCGAATCCTGATGTATGGCTTCTTCCTCCATTTTGGAATCATTCCTTCAAATAGCACCCAGGAGGGCCAGATGCAAAGGAAGCACCTAGATTCACCCCCCCATCTCCCAACTTGCATGAAAACAAAGCTAAATAGGTTATATCCCCATCACCCCTATCAGATGAGCCATAGTCTGTGCAAATTCTCGGCCACAGATATAGACAAAACAAAATGTGCCAACACTCTAAGATATTCCACCAAGACTGCACCTTTAACAGACTAGCACTTTCGTTCATACACTTGCGATGAACTTCATCAGATACACACATATCCCCAAAAGAGAATTTGCTTTTTGGATGAATATTGATAAAGCACAATGGACCCCAGAACCCTCCTCCATCTGAGCTCATATAGGTAGAGGCTTCCAGTCACTTGCGTTACCTTCCTGGGTGGTCCAACCAGCTGATAAAGTTGTATATCTGGTGGTACAGTCATGAGGAACCCAGACATACTGGCTTCTATATCAAAGAGACCAAACTGCAATGTGTTTTAATCCAGCTGGTACTCTGGAGGTAGAGTGCAGTGTGGTTGCAGCTGCAGTGATACTCCAGCAGTCCAAATAAGAAGTTGCTCACTTTGGACTGGTTATGGAATAGTTTTTGTATCCTTCACCTTCTCTCTAACAGTAGTAAATTATATGGCACAAGTGCTAAAAGCTCAACAGATCAGACACATGAAGCATCCAAGACTCTCAAGGGGTTGCCAGATGGAAACTCAAGCAGACACACATACCAGATAATCAACCTTGTCCTGCCGTTCTAATGTAACCATGTGCTTTTGCTTAGAATACATTGTATGGTTCGGCAAGGCAGCAGGCACTGGCATAACTAGATGTCGCACCTAGTTATGCTTAACAGAGTTTGCAGAGGACAACAAACCAATTTCATAAATGCCCCTTATAATGTAACTCTGCTTTATGGACAAGTGGTAAAAGCTGAACTTCTGAACAGGAAGGAAATACCTTCATAGCTGCTAGGGTTAGATTTCAACCTCAAACACATAATTTTCAGGCCACAATAGAGTCAATGTCTATTATAGTATGGGAAACACTCCAAACGGTAGGCAACAAAAAGGTGTTCAAAATCGACAGAACAGTCAGGGATATCATGGTCCTCTAGAGAGGCAGCCGTAGTACATTTGCCTATGTATTGCCAGACTATTCTGGTCTGGTGGCAGTGAAGTCACTGCCCATCCACTTGTGTGAATGAACACGCAAGCACTTGAGGACAATATCCAGACGTTGTAAAAATACCTCTTCCCCTCAAAGACCACAGTTGCTTCCTCTTTCAGACATTCCACTGTCACAAGAACACAGAGGCACTAAGCTAGCTACAAAGCAGCTATCCAGGAAGTCCCACAAATTCAGTAAGGGCTAGGTTCTTATGCAAAGTTTGTTTTGGTGCCCAAAAACACAATGGACCTCAGGCCCATTCTCAAGTCAACAATGCAATTCACCTACGTCTGCAGGGAGGAGATTAAAATGCCTGTTGGAACTCCAAGAGACTTGCACATCAAGAACCTCCAAGATTCCTCGGTGATCTACTTTTGCATATCAGCTGGCATTTTCATTTTCAGCTTTCTTATTGTCTCACCTCAGTCCCCAAGGTGGGTGTTCATACTCGAGACTGATGAGCTCCTGGTTCTTCAGGGTCTTTCCTTACTTGGGTGGCTGGCTACCTGTGGTCCCCAAGATAGTCTCTGACAGTGATCAGACTGTCTATCTAGTGATGAACTAGTCTTAAGAAAATACAGAAGACACTGCAAAGTTGTATATCACATTCACCGGGTGCAGCATTGACACTCATCATGTCAAGCATTTCTCCTGTGGGACAGAATTCTCTAATCAGTAAAATACCTCTCAAATTTTGCAGAACTAGTCTGTCATTGCAGCTCTTTGCCTCAGAGTACTGGGATTTACATGGAATTTCACTTGCATCGTTCCCAAAACTTTTCACAAGTGTACTACAATTAATCCTTAATGTACAAGAGAATCACGTATTAGATCCCCTATGATTTCCCAATCAAGACTTCCAAGTGCAAGTATTGCATTGGACTGAAGATTCTTAAAACAATCTGCATTTGGGCAGACCTTCCAAGCTCTTACCTAGCTATGGTCATCACAGATGCTTTTGGGTTTATGATGGAGAGGGCAGCTGGCAACAGCAAACCACCCAAATAAGATGGACACAGAGGCCTCACTGCATGCCATTTTGTAAACAATGCCCTTCTGACCTTACCAGCATTTCAAAAGGCACTTCCTCCAAGTGTTGTTGCCATTCACAGTGACAGCATGGATGTGGCAAGTTAAATATACAAGTGGAAGCTCATTCCTATCCACTATGCCAAGCAGCAATGTCAAGTTTGTGAGTGGGGCTTTAAAAAAAACTGCCATCTCACAGCAAGTCATATATCAAGTCAAGCCAATTCTGTGGCAGAGAGGCTCACCTCTCAGACATGTAGACAGAACTCTGTTTCAGTACTGGAGGAAGTCCTGCTGCATCCTCTGGGTATCCCCCCCAACTAATATGCACCAGAGATGCACTCCTCCAGAACAGGTCCATGTGATTCTTTAAAACCACCCTCATTATCTTCTCCTAAAATCCAAGGATGAAGGGAAAAGACAAACAAAGTCAAAGTCATTCTGAACATTCCACTTTGGTTCTGTAAAGCATGGTTCCCTCTGCTATGGCTTCATATTTTAGGTTCATAGGTAGGTACTAGGCCATTGGCCCTAGGGCCTATATAAGCCTAGCCAAACGGTACCCTGGCTTTTGTCACACAAGAAAATTATTTTCCTGTGCCCCTGTCAAGCAGAGCCACAGAAGTGATCCCTGGGGTGAATTTCCTATCTCCCATCCAATCATCAAGATTTTGGACAGGATTCTCTACCAAAGGCCAACCAGGAAACTAATACCACACACGTATAGCACATTTCACTCATATGTTCACTCCTTATGCCTAACACTTTTTTTCCCCTAATACCAGGGAAGGCGAGAAGAGACCCTACATACTTAGAAAAGGTGGTACAGATCATCACCTCTGATCAAAAGGGGGAAGCATGAGCTTCGAGTACAAAGTTAAGGTCCCAGGCAAGATGGGAGCTCTCCTCGGGGGGGGGGGGGGGGGGTCCTTAAATTGTTAGCTCCTCTCAGGAACTGTTTGACCTGAGGGTGAGAGAAGAGGAGTGGCTCAGTATTGTAATGAGCTGAGATGGCAGAGGCATGACTCTTAATGGATGAGAAGGACAGGCCTTTGTAGAGCTGCTCTGCTAGATAACCCAGGATTTGAGGTAAGCTGGGCACGGCTGTGTCCTTTCCCCGAGACGATCTCCAAGAACAGTACCTTTTCCACTTTTCTGAATAGGATTTCCTAGTACTAGGCCTCCTGGCCTCAAGGATGACATCCAGCACCTGTTTGCTGAGGGTTGCTGGTGATGTAATTCAGGGAATAAGCCAGGCTTGCTAGGTTCAGGGTTTGCAGCGGAGGATGCAAAATCTGGCCCTCCTGCTGGGACAGTAGAGAGGGGGGGTCTGATACAGGTGCCAGGGTGGCACTGTTGTCAGACTGCATAAAAGTGCGTACCAGTGCTGGCGTGGCCAATCTGGTGCAATAAGGATTGTCCTTGGCCTGTCCTGTTTGATCTTGAGTAGTACTTTCGAGAGGAGGCGCAGAAGGGGAAAGGCATAGATTGAGAGGTTTTCCCATGTAAAGGATAGGGCATACACTTTCCATGCTTTGCTGTGGGTAGTTCTGGTGCAAAATTTGCTCAATTGATGGTTCTGGGGGGAAGCAGAGAGGTCCACCTCTGGTGTCCCCCACCTGTGGATTAGAAGCTTGAATGAATTGGGTTCCAGTTTCCACTTGTGCGGGTCCATTATATTTCTGCTCAAGTAGTCTGCCAGTGAATTTTGTTTGCCTGGCAGGAATTGAGCTTGCAGGTGCACTTGGTTGCTCAAGGCTGTGTTTCACAGAACCATCGCTAACCTGCAGATGGGTAGGAATGAGGTCCCCCCTGCTTGTTTATGTACCACATGACTGTGGTGCTGTCTGTCTTTATCAAGAGTTGTCCTGGAAGGATATGGTGTTTGAAGGCTGTCAGTGCATTCTGTACAACTAACATTTATTTTTGATTGATATGCAGGTGCCTTTGTCCTGGGCTCCATTTGCCTGCCATGTGAGCCTCCCATGCATAGTCTGATGCATCTGTTGTCAGGGTTTGGGAAGCGGGGGGGGGGGGGGGTTAAGTGAAAGGGAGTCCCTTGTTGTGGTTGCAGGCCTCTGCCCACCAAAGGAACTCTGTCCTTAGGCAAGTAATGATCGGAATCACTGTTTCCAGGTCCTGAGAATGTTGACACCAGAGACTTTTCAAGTACCACTGAAGTTTCCTCATATGCAGTCTTGCATATGGAATTAGGAAAATGCATGAGGCCATGAACCTTTGAGCTTGCAGTATTTTTCTTGCAGATAGCTGGGTTTGGGTGGCCAGTAGTTTGAAGTCATTTTTTCAAATAAACCTGCTTTTCTGGAGTGAGAAATGCCATCTGGGAACTTGTGTTCAAACTTGCTCCCAAGAATACAATTTCTTGGCTGGGTACCAGATGTGATATATTTTCGTTGACGGTATACCCCAGAGAAGTTAGGAGTCTCTTTACAAATGTCAGGTGTTGAAGTAGCAATTCCTGACTGTCCAACTGAATCAGGCAATTGTCCAAGTATGGGTAAATGTGAATATTTCTCTGACTGCAGTAAGCAATGGCTGGAGCCAGGCACTTTGTGAATACTCTGGGCGCAGTAGATAAGCCAAAGGGAAGTGCAAACAACTGACCGTGCATACAGCCTGCCCTGAAACGTAGATAGGTCCTGCAAGATTCCCTTATGGGGATGTGCAGATAAGCTTCTCTTTGGTCTAGGGTGACCAGCCAGGAGTCCTTGGCTAGCATAGGCAGCAGCTGTTGGGAGTGTAAGCGTTTTGAACTTTGGTACCACCAGGAAGGTGTTGAGAATTGACAGATCCAGGATAGGGCGCCAATAATTTTCTTTTCTGGGCACCAGAAACAGTATGGAGTTGAAACCCTGTTCCCTTTGCTCTGTTGGAACAGGTTGAATAGCCCTGATAGTGAGAAGAGAAAGTACTTGGTTTTGGGCTTCTGCCCACTGGTTTGGGGGAAGGTCTGGCAATCCGCTTGGGGTTGGCAGTGAATGGAAGTAGAATCTGTATTCCTGGGATACAATGTTTAAGACACAACAGTCCTGAGTAGTATATACCCAGTTTTTTTGCATGCAGGGCAAGTTTTCCTCCTAGGGGTGCAAGTACTTGGGCATGGCTGGGAAGGATGCAGGAGAAGTCATTGTGAACTTTTTCCATAAGAGAGTGGCTTACCACTCCCTGTTTTTGAGGTGGGAGCACTCCATTGTTTAGATCTGTGCATACCCAGAGACTGTAGTCTTTGCGGTCTGTTGCCCCTGGGGTTGGACTGAGAAGGCCTGGGAGGGACAGGAAAGGACCAATTTTTCGAAGGTCAATGCCTGCTGAATCTAGATGGCTGTACCTACAAGAAATATTTAACAGTTTGCATAGATTTAGCTTTTTCCTCCAACTTTTTAAGAACAACTTCTGCTTTTGTGCCAAACAAACATTCTTGATTTAATGGAGCATCTAGTAATTTAACTTTGACATGATCTGGCAAGATCTGTTCTTTCAGCCAAGCATGTCTTCTCAGAACATACCCAGTGACAGCAGCCCTGCAAGATGCTTCTAAGGCATCAAAACCAGACTGCAAAGTATGTTTACCAACTTGATTTGCAGAATGCATTACTGCTTGTAAATCTTTATTTTCTGCACAAATCAGGAATCAACAACATTTTTTCTTTAATTAGTTCCACAATATGCTGCTGGTACTTCAACATGTGAAACTGGCAATTCAAAGCACTGATGGAAATAGTTGCAGAGGTATATACCTTCTTACCCCATCTGTCTAAAGCCCTAGAGAATCCCTGTCTGACTGGGTAGAGTTTTTGGCTGTAGTAGCCTTAATACCTTCAGGTCCCTGGGAAATTGTCTCTGGATCCGCAGTAGGATTTTTAAAGAGAAGTGAGAGTCAGGTACTCAGTAGTACCCATCAGGCTTTCTAGGAGTTGGAGGTAGTGTAGAGTATTGGGGGTAACACTTGATTCCAAGAAGACATCTATAATATTCCAGGACAGGGAGTATAGCTAGAGGCCTGTGCTGAGGCAAGTCTAAAAATTCCCAGAGTCTCTTTCTTGACTGAGGGTAGTCCTGGCATTCCCAACGGAAATGCTCTTAGGGTATGCAAGGTTTCACAGAAAGGAAATTCCTCTGGAGTGGAGGCAGAGGGAATGGAATCCTCTGCATCTGAATCCTCATAGGTGGATAAGGGTATGTCCTGGTAATCAGAGGGGTCACAGTCATCGGACTCATGGTCTGTAGAATCAGAAAGAAAATCAATTCTTTGTCTTTTAGAGGGGGAAAGCTGACTTCCCCTAATTTAAGTAATTAGGTCTTCAGCCATTCTAAGCATTTGTTTCTGAGGCATGGGAGCTTGAGAATGCGCATTGGTCGTCGGTTTCCTAGGTGTAGTGTGAACTCTAGGCCTGAGAAATTCAGTAGATTTAGTCAAAAACGAAGTAGCCGGTTTAATACGAACATCGGAAGGCCTGAATACACCCTCAGAAGCCGGTCCCATCCAAGGTAGAGGCATCCACAGGCTCCATAGTCTAAGAAGCATCTTGCGGCATACCAGACTCCAAATGGGCCTCAGTAGAGGCATGCGAATCTGTAGAAGCTGGTATCAGGGGCTGCAAAAGCACCTCACTGAGTACCGGCGGACTGGCGACTAGCTTAACGGAAGAGTCAGCAGTTTTGGACATATGCAGTCTTCTCTATCCTTACGTTTTTTTTTTTCAGATCATCGGTAGTCGGATGGCTTAACGAAGCCATTTCAGAAAACGGAGAACGAGAGCGAAAGAATTTAGCGACAAAGATAGTCCGACTATGAATAGTTCAGGTGTTGAACAAGGTTCAAAACAGACCGTGAGGAATGTCGTGGTCCGGGCCAAAACAGGTGACGCAGTAAGAATGAAAATCTCTGAGGTATTTGCTTTCCACAGGCAAGCCAATTGTTAACTTTTTCTGACATTGGTTAGAGCAAGAAAAAAAAATCCCCAATGGGATGCTTAGCTTTACAAGACTTCAGGTTTGAAACTCGAAAAAGGAACATTTCAGGTAGCGGCTTCGGGCTCCTGTGCGGCAAGAAAAGCTGATGTAATGGCGTCGGCTGCATGTTTTATACCCCTGACGACCTGATGTCAAGGAAGAGGCGACAGCATCCGACGCAGAAATCCCAAGACTCTAGTATTCAGGCCGACTGAGGGCTACCTGCACGCAGACAACCCAAGTGTGATGACTGCAACAGTGAAACACGAATAACATCTGTACTATGTTTTTCGTGTTTCACTGTTGCAGTCCACCTATGGGAGGATTCTCAAAGCTGAGGAGAGAGGTGGTAGGATTAGTAAGAGATCTAGGCCTGGGTCAGCAAGCCCTGCAGAATTGCAGAGGAAAACCCTGCCCTAGCCTTACAAAATAGAGGTAGGTGGTAATGCTTACTAAAGGTAAGGACAGAAATCCAGGTGGCAGCTTCCAGGATGTCCCTGGTGGGAACTCCTGAGGAATGCTGCGGAAGAGGAGGCTGTCCTAATGGAATGGGTCTGAACAGATTTGGGGGGGGGGGGTTCCCATATAATCTGTGGCAGAAATGGATACAGTGGGATATCCATTTGGAAACTGCTTGGAAATGGGCTTCCCCCTCTGCCCCTGGGGCACAACTGACAAGTAGTTGGTCTGTTTTCCTGAAGTGTTTAGTATGGTCCAGATAGTATCTGTGCTGTCTGTGCACGTCAAGTGAGTGCACAATTCTTTCCCCCTTGTTTTGAGGGTTAGTAAAGAAGGTGGGTAGCTGTATGGCCTGGTTGAGAGTCACATTAGATACCACCTTGGGCATCAGGGAAACCCTGTCTGCATGGAAAATGATGAAGGGCTCAATAGAGATCAGTGCCTAAAGTTTTGAAATCCTTCTAGCTGAGATGATGGCTAGGAAAAAAGCAGTCTTCCAGGAGAGGTATCTTAGTTCTGCTGAAACAGCAGGCTCGAAGGGTGGTAAGGTTAGTTTTTCCAAAACATAATTTAGGTCCCAGGCTGGCGTCAGTGGCCTTCTGGGGGGGGGGGGGGGTCTGATATTAGAAGCCCCTCTGAGGAATTGTTTGATCAAAGGATAGGAGAAAGTACAGTTGTGTACACTTAACATAAATGTAGATGTTAGAGTGCAATCACTGTTGCAGTCGTCACATTTGGGTTATCTGCTTGCAGTAGCCCTCAGTCGGCCTGATTATCAAAGCCTTGGGTCCTGCATCGGATGCTGACTCATCTTCCATGACGTCAGGGGTATAAAGCATGCAGCAGACACCATTACATCAGTTTTTCTTGCCACAGATGTCAGGTGCCCCATAATGGGAAGCAGTTATATACATACAAGGTTATACCTCCAACAAAAAACACACACACCGAAAAGCTTTAAGCATAGTAAACAAGAACAGAGGTATAGCCAAAAGAAGTCAGGGGGCTGTAAGGAGGGTAACCAGGACTGCAATAGTGAATACACTAGAACATCTACATTTATGGTAAGTGTACACAACTGTACTATGTTCTTCGTGTTTCACTGTTGCAGTCATCACATTTGGGTAGATTCCCAAAACTAAGGATGGGAGGAGGAAATTAGATAGCATTAGGACCAGCTATAAGACCCTGCAAGACTGCAGAGGCAAAGTCAGCTCTGGATTTAAAGAAAATTGGCAAATGGTAATGCTTGGTGAAGGTATGTACAGAACTCCAGGTAGCAGCTTCTAGGATGCCCCTGGTAGGGACACCTCTGAGAAAGGCTGTGGAGGTAGATGCAGCCCTGGTTGAATGTGGTCTTATCCTCTGTGGGGTAGGCTTTCCACTGTGCTTATAGAAGAAATGAATGCAATGACCTATCCATTTCAAAATAGTTTGTTTGAAATGGCCCTCCCCTCTGCCCCTGCAGCAAATGCAACCAGCAGCTGTTCAGATTTCCTGAGAGGTTTAGTCCTGTCCAAGTAAAATCTAAGTTGTCTGCGCACATCAAGGAGTGCAGTATACATTCCCCCTTTGTTCTGTGGATTAGAAAAGAAGGTTGGCAAATGAATGGACTGATTAAGAGCCACACTGGATACCACCTTGGGCATGAATAAGGGATTGGTCCTGAGGGACACCCTGTCCGCATGAAAGATGATGAAAGGCTCCACTGCCATAAAGGCCTGTAATTCAGACACCCTTCTTGCTGAAGTGATGGCTAAAAGGAAGGCTGCTTTCCAAGAAAGGAATTTCAGCTCTGCATTAGCATCTGACTCAAAAGGAGGTAGAGTGAGTTTTTCCAATACAAAGTTAAGCTCCCTGGGTGGTCTTAGGTTTTTTGCCCCTCTGAGGAACAGCTTAAGCAGTGGATGAGAGAAGAGGGGTGGGTTCTGTGTTGTAATGAGTTGAAATGGCTGAGGCATGAATTTTGATGGAGGAAAAAGAAAGGCCCTTGTGGAGCATCTCAGTCAGATATTGAACAATCTGTGATAAATTGGGTGTTGCTGTGCCCATCCCCCGAGTGTGGTTCCAGGAACAGAATCTTTTCCATTTTTCAGCATAAGATTTTCTAGTACTAGGCCTCCTTACCTCCAGAATGACATACAACACTTGTTTACAGAGGGAGGGTAATGGAGAGATCAGGTAATTAGCCAGGCTGCCAGGTTCAGGGTTTGAAACTGAGGGTGCAGAATCTGGAATTGAAGTAGGCTGTCAAATGAACTTGTTTCTCTGGCGTGAGGAAAGTCACCTGGGAAGTTGTGTTCAAGCTTGCTCCCAGGAATACAATTTATTGGCAGGGTACAAGATGTGATTTCTTTTGGTTTATGGTGCACCCCAGAGAAGTTAGCAATTATTGTACAAACGTCAGATGATTCAATAGTATGCCCTGGCTTTCTGCCTGAATTAGACAATCGTCCAGGTATGGCTATATTTGAATATTGCTCTGCCTGCAAAATACAATGACTGGAGTTAGGCCCTTTGTGAATACTCTGGGCGCAGTAGATAAGCCAAAGGGCAGTGCAGAGAACTGATCGTGCATGAAGCCTGCTTTGAAGCGTAAGTATCTTCTGCAAGATTCCTTGATTGGGATGTGCAAGTAGGCTTCCTTTAAATCCAGTGTTGCTAACCAGGCATCCTTGCCTAGCATAGGAAGCAACTGGTGAAGAGTTAGCATCTTTAATTTTCGGATCACCAAAAATGTGTTTAGTATAGAGAGGTCCAGGACAGGACACCAGGAGTTGTCTTTTCTGGGCACCAGGAAAAAAGTCTTGAGTAGAAACCTTGTTCCCTTTTTTTCTTCTGGGACAGTTTGAATAGCCCTGATACTTAAAAGGGAGAGAACTTGCTTTTGAGCCTCTGCCCACTGATTTGGGGGTAGATCTGGCCAACCGTTTGGGGTTGGTAAGGTGTGAAAGTGGAATCTGTATCCTTGGAAAACTATATTTAACACCCATTTGTCCTGGGTAATGAGTTCCCAATTCTTTGCCTGCAAGGCAATCTTTCCCCCTAAAGGAGCAGTCAGTTGAGCAGAGCTTGGAAGTTTTAAAGTCATTGAGACAGTTTACCATGGGGTGAGTCTTACTACTCCCTGTTTTGGAAGTCAGAGCCCCCCACTGCTTAGTCTTGTGCATACCTTGGGACTGCAGCCTGGGTGTTCTGCTGGCTCTGGGTTTGGACTGAGAAGGCCTGGAAGAGGCAGGAAAGGACCAATTCTTAGAGGGCCAATGCCTACTAAATCTGGGGAGGCTGTACTTGCAGGAAATCTTAACAGTTTGCATAGATTTAGCTTTTTCCTCCATCTTTTTGAGTACTTCTGCTTTGTTGCCAAACAGGCGGTCCTGGTTTAAGGAAGCATCAAGCAATTTAGCTTTAACATGATCTGGCAAAGATTGCTCCTTAAACCAAGCATGCCTTCTAAGTACAGACCCAGTGACAGCAGCCCTGCAAGATGCCTCTAGAGAATCAAAACCACACTGCAAAGCATGTTTACCAACTTGTTCAGCAGAATGCATTAAATCCTGAAAATCTTTATTTTCAGCACAGTCAGGAATCAACATCAATTTCTGTTTAAGCAATCCAATAATATGCTGCTGACACCAACATATGAAACTGGCAGTTTAAGGCCCTAATAGTCAAGGTTGCAGAAGTGTATACCTTCTTACCCAGTCTATCCAGCGCCCCTGGAATCTCTATCAGAGGGGGTTGGATTTTGGCAGTAGTAACCTTAATGCCCTTGGGTCCCTGTGAAATGGTCTCAGGGTCCGCAGTAGGATTTTTAAAAAGGAACTTGTAAGAGTAAAGAACCCTATAATATCTATCTGGTTTCCTGGGAGCAGGAGGTAGAGTCAGGGGCTAAGCTAGACTCAGAAAAAGCATCAACAATGTCCAGTACGGGGGGGGGGGGGTAGCTAAAGGCCTGTGTTGGGGCAGGAGTAACAAATCCCTAAGCCTCTTTTTAGAGTCACAGTAATCCTGGCTTTCCCAGCGAAAATGCTCTCCAAGATTATGCAAGGTTTCACCAAAAGAGAAATCCTCTGGAGGGGAAGCAGAGGGAATAGAGTCCTCTGCATCAGAATCCTCATAGATAGATAAGGGTAAATCCTGGTCATCAGAAGAAACAAATTTCAGAATCCAGATCAGAAGAATCATAAGCAAACTCAGTCCTAGGTCTCTTAGAGGGGGAAGGTTGGCTTCCCCTGATTAAAGTAATAAGGTCTTCAGCCATTCTTATTTGTTTTTTAGGAATAGAAGCCTGACCATGCGGTCTGGTCTATGGTTTTCTAGGCATGGACTGAGTTTTAGGCCTTGAAGAAGATGGCGTCGGATTAATATGCAAGTCAGTAGCCCTGAATACACCCTCAGAAGGCGGTGCCTGCAATAACGGCTCTGGACCCATCTAAGGTAGAGACATCCGCAGGTTCCACAGATGAAGCATCTCACGGCATACCGGACTCCGAATGGTCTCAGTAGAGGCCTGCGAATCTGAAGTAGTAGGTATCAGGGGCTGCAAAAGCACCTCACAGAGTACCGGCGAACTGGCGACTAGCTTAGGAAAAGCATCGTCGGCAGCTTTGGACCTTTGCAGTCTGTCTTTATCTTTGCATTTTTTCGTAATGTCGGCAGTCGGGTGGCTTACGGAAGTCATATCTGGGTAATTGAACAGAGTACCAAAAAATTTAGAAGTGTAAATATACAGACAACGAATAGTTCGTTGCTTAAATAAGGCACAAAACCGACTGTGAGGTACACCGTGGTCATGGCCTAGGCAAGGAATATAGTACGAATGAAAATCTTTATGAGGTACTTGCTTTCCACAAGAAATACAATTACTGGCTTTTACTGACATCGATTTAGAGCAAGAAGAAGTTTTCCCAACAGGGTACTTCGCTTAGTTGAAGACTTCGGTTCTGAAACTCGAAAACAAAAATTTCAGGAGTCGGCCAACCGGCACTTGCGAACTGCTTTCACTTCTGGCACCGCACAGCAAGAAAGACTGATGTAATGTCGTCGGCTGCATGCTTTATACCCCTGATTACCCAACATCATGGAAGATGAGACCTCAACCGACGCAGGAGCCAAGACTTTGATAATCAGGCCGACTGAGGGCTACTGCAAACAGATAACCCAAATGTGATGACTGCAACAGTGAAACACGAACATCATCAGGGGCTGCTCTGTGTCAAAATGAGCTGAAATGGCTGAGGCGTGGATTTTAATAGAAAAAAAAATGAGAGGCCACTATTTAGTAGCTCTGCTAGGTAGTCCAGCATAAGAGGGAGGGAAGGTTTTGCGGTATTGCCCCCTCTGGGCTGGCTCCAGAAGCAGAATCTTTTCCATTTTCCTGTGTAAGATTGTCTGGTGCTGGGCCTTCTGGCCTTTGTGATAATGTCTAGGACCTGTTTGCTAAACTGGGGCCCCCTTGTTTGCCTTTAGAGTATTAGCCATGCTGATAGGTTGAGAGACTGCAAGGGTGGGTGCAGCATTCTCCCCACCACCTGAGTCAGGAGGTCTGAGAGCAGAGGAAGCTGCCTGACGGGCTGTAATGTTAGGTTGTGCAGTAAGGGGTACCGATGTTGTCTGGGCCAATCTGGAGCAATGAGGATGGCCTTTGGTCTCTCCTCCCTTATTTTGATCAGTACTTTGGGAACAAGAGGCAGAGGAGGGAATGCGTACACAAAGAGGGTGTTCCAGGGGAAGGTGAATGCATCCACCTTCTACGGTAGGTGGTGATGCTCCCTGGTACAAAATTTTGTTTTTTTTCAGCTGATGGTTGAGATGCGAAGCAAAGAGATCCACCTCCGGAGTGATCTGTAAAAAGATTTTTCTGTGGAGCTGCCATTCATGGGGGTTCAGTAAGTTCCTGCTTAAGTGGTCTGCCAGGGTGTTGTACCTGGTAGGTATTGAGCTATTAGGTACAGTCTCATGGAAGAGGCCGTCAGCCAGAGGTTTATGGCTAGCCCGCACAGAGGGTAAGATT
Organism: Protopterus annectens; assembly: GCF_019279795.1. Lineage (NCBI taxonomy): Eukaryota > Metazoa > Chordata > Ceratodontiformes > Protopteridae > Protopterus > Protopterus annectens. The sequence continues at coordinate 1,195,595,900 of NC_056731.1, read as the reverse complement.
GGGTCCCTCCCTGTTTGTTGATGTACCAAATTACTGTGGTGTTGTCTGTTTTGATGAGGAGAACCCCTGGCTTGAGATGGGGTTTGAAGGATGTCTTAGCCTTTTATACTGCTATCATTTCCTTCTGGTTGACGTGTAAGGGAAAGTGCTGCGCATCCCAAAGACCTTGGGTGCACCTGCTTTCTAGTTGAGTGCCCCAGCAATGTCTGAGGCATCAGTAGTAATGGTTTTCCCGGACAGGCCCTGCCCTCCGGAGAAACCCGGCCCTTATACAAGGGATCAGAGGGAGAGAGGTCTCTAGAGGTTAAGAGTGCTGACACCAAAGGTTTTTTAGATATCACTGAAGCTTTCTCATGTGAAGCCTGGCCAGAGGAATTAGGAGGATGGAAGATGCCATGTAACCCAAGGGTGTTTGCTTTGATTTCTTCTCATTGATGGTGAACCCCAAGGAAGTTAGGAGGGTTTTGACAAAGAGGAGATCCTGGAGCAGCTTTTCTTTGCACTCTGCCTGAATGAGGCAGTCGTCCAGATAAGGCTAAATCTGTGTGTTTCTCTGTCTGCAAAATGCTATGGCCGGGGCTTAGCATTTGGTGAATACCCTGGGAGCAGTAGATAAGCCAAAGGGTAGCGCAGAGAACTGAAAGTGTTGCAAGTCTGCTCTGAAGCACAGGAATTTTCTGCAGGATTCCCTTATGGGGGTGTGGAGGTAGGCATCCTTTAGGTCTAGGGTCACTAACCACGCATTTTTTATCAGCATAGGCAGCAGCTGCTGCAAGGTTAGCATGCAAGGTTAGCATTTTGAATCTGGGGACCACCAGGGAGATGTTCAAAATGGACATATCCAGGATGGGGTGCCAAGTGCCCTCTTTTTTGGGAACAAGGAATAGTCTGAAATAAAATCCTTTGCCTACTTGACTGGGGAGGGGGTCAGGTTCTATTGCCCCCTGGGATATGAGAGTTTGGACTTGTTTCAATGCCTCTGCCCACTGATTTGGAGGTAAGTCTGGGTTCCCTCTTGGAATTGGGAGTTCGTTGAAAGAGAATTTGTATCCCTGAAAAATGATCTTTAAGACCCATTGGTCCTTTGTTTTTGAAAGCCAATTTTCTTTACAGAGGGAGAGCCTTCCTCCTAGCTTTTGGTGAGTGAAAGGAGGGCAGAGGGGAGAGAGGGAATCAGAGTTTTTGCTACCAAAGGATGGCTTAGAACTCCCTGCCTTTGGGGCGGAGGTGGGTCCACTGTTTGGTTCTCTGTTGTCCCTGGGATAGAGGCCTGGATGGTCTGTCCCTGCAGGGCTTACCTTGCCCCTGCCTGGTAGGTGCAGGAAAGGACCAGTGCTTAGAGGGGAAAATTCCTGCTGAGCCTAGGAGTTCGAACCTGAAATCTTTTACTGTTGGCACAGATTTTGCTTCGTCTTCTATCTTTTTCAGCATCTCTTCTGCTTTTACTGCAAACAAGCAGTCCTTATCCAAGGATGTATCAATTAACTTGACATGATCAGGGAGAGGTTGTTCTTTCAACCATGCAGGTCTCCTAATGACAGATCCTGACACTGCTACCCTGCTTGAGGCTTCTAGGGTGACATATCCACAGTGTAATGAATGTTTGGCCACTTGACAAGTAGAGTGTGGTAAATCTGCTAACTATTTAGAGCTGGCAGTCAGGAAAGGTTGAAATATTTTGCTTTAATAGTTCTAAAGTGCATTGTTGATATTTTAGAACATGGAACTGACAGCCGAGTGCTCTGATAGCTAAGGCTGCAGAGGTGCATACTTTTTTACCCCATCTGTCCAGACCTCCGGAATCCTTGTCAGAAGGAATAGTATTCTTTGCAGAACTAGCCTTAGCTCCTTTAGTGAGCTCAGGGTCTGCAGCAGGATTTCTATACAGGTGTTTGAGAATCCGGTACCCTGTAAAACCAGTCAGGTTTACTGGGAGCAGGTGGGAGGGTGTCGGGGGTTAAGCTGGCTTCATGGAAAATATCATCCACCACCTCTAAGATGGGGGGGGTGGCCAAGGGTCTGTACTGGGGCAGATCTAAAAACTCTTAGTCTCTTCTTAGACTTGGGGAAGTTCTGAGATTCCCAGTGGAAATGTTCCCTGAGGGTATGAACGGCTTCCCCAAAGGAAAGGTCTTCTGGTGGGGAGGCAGAAGGGATAGATTCCTCTGCATCTGAATCCTCATAAGCAGCCAGAGATTGTTGTTCCTCTTCAAAAGCTAAATAATCAGATTCCTCAGAATCCTATTCTGTCATTATATCAGGAGAAAGGTGTCTTTTCCTTTTAGAAGTTGTGGCCTGACTACCCGTGATAAGGGAGATAAGATCCACTACCATTTTAAGCATTTTGTCTGGAGGTGGTGGAACAGGAGTAAAATGGTGGCTAGAGGTAGATTTTCTAGGAGTGGCCTGGCTTCTAGGCCTAAGAGTATCCATCAGTCAGAGAGGAATGGCAGTTGGATGAGAAGACGTCAGTTTTTGAATAGAATCGGTAGTGCAAAAGGCCTCCTCGGAAGCCAGTACCTGCATTGCGGCTCCAAACCCAACAAAGGCAGAGACAACCAAAGGCTCGGAAGACGAAGATTTCTGCAGCATATCTGACTCTGAAAGGGTCTCGGTAGAGGCCTGCATAGATATCATATCAGGGGCTGCAAAAGCACCTCAATGAATTCCGGAGAACTGACGACATGCTTAGTGGTAACGTCGTCGGAAGGCTTAGCCTTGTGTGGTCTGTATATCTTTATCTCTATGTTTTTTTCGGTATGTCTACAGATTTTGTTAGCTGACGGACACCATTTCAGAATGCAAAGATGGAAGGCGAAAATACCTGTCTACAATAAGAGCTCTGCGAAGAATGGTTCTCACGTTAAAAAGGGCACAAAACCGACAACGGGGGGACATCGTGGTTTGGGCCTAAACAAGTGACGCAGTATGAATGGAAGTCTCGGTGTGGGATTTGGTTTCCATATGCTAGACAATTAACTTTTTCAGACATCGGTTAGTGCAAGAAAAAAGAATCCCCAAAAGGGCACTTAGCTTTAGACGTTTTCAGCTGTAATTCGAACACTGGCAGTGACCGACCGGGCACACTTGCGAACTGCTTCTGCTACAGGCTCCAAAGCAAGAAAGACTGATATAATGGTGTTGGCTGCCTTGCTTTACAGCACTGACGCCCTGATGTCAGTCAGTAAGCGACAGCAGCAGACGCAGAAAAACACTGACTTTGGTATTTGGGCCAGCAGAGGGCTACCACAGCAGGAATAACCTACAGGTGATGACTGCAACAGTGAAACACGAAGAACATCTGTCTGTGATTGAGTATGTGCATGTGCATGTGCGTGTGTGTGTGTGCATGTGTGTGTGTGCATGTGCGTGTGTGTACACGCATAGCCATTACTTCCATAGCTTATATTTTAGAAGTAAAATGCTTCTTCCAGCAACAAGTCTGAAACAGTGGTTGGGCCCTGCAACACACCCCTGAGTGTGAGTCAATTCCCCAACACCACGCATGCAGTTGTGCATTATTCCTTGAACAGTAATGTGAAAGAGACCAGTCTTGTAGCACGAACCACCATTTTCTTCCCCCAGCATTCCAGAACTATTTTTAAAATGCTGCAGCTTGCTTCGGCCTCACAGAATGCAAAACAAAATATCACTACTCGACTCAGTAAAATCTGTTTACACGAGCACATGCACATCAACATTTTCCCCCAATTAGCTGCTGCCTGCTCATCAGCTCCCAGCTTGCTCCACTAATTGAGTCATGTGCACTGATTTATTGCCACAAATTGCAGTGCAACGTTCACAACTATCAACTGTGCAATTCCGTGGAAAAGAAAATCAACACTTTCAGTTTAGTGTCTTATGCTAAGCCCCACAACTATCTTGAACAGAACCGTTCTTGTTACACTACACGCAGATAACAATGCCTATCCTGCCTTTTTAATAGAATCAAATTCCCCAATCCTTGCTTCTCAAACTGAAAAGCAAATCGTCACAGTACCACCCAGTAAAATGCTATTCTCATTCCTGTGTGTAATATGCACTGTACATTCTACTTTCACTGCTGTGTGTGGAAACAAAATAGGAGTTGTGCATGACAGCATTTACTAAATAACCGAATCTAAGGTATGTAGTAGTACATCAGATGTCACACTGAAGAGACAAAGTACAGTTGTGTACACTTACCATAAATGTAGATGTTAAGAGTGTATTCACTGTTGCAGTCGTAACATTTGGGTTATCCCTGCCAGGGTAGCCCTTGGCCGGCCCAAATACCAGAGGCTTAGTATTTCTGCATCAGCTGCTGTTGCTTCAGGACTGACGTCAGGTCATCAGTAGTATAAAGTAAGGCAGCCGATGCCATTACATAAGTTTTTCTTGCCCTAACCTGTCAGGAGGCCGCAAAAGTAGGAGCCAGGTTCTGGGGGAAGAACCCCACCACAGTAGAAAGTAAATACCAATATGCCCCTTAGAAAGGAAAGAGAAGAAAGGGGGATGGAGGGAGGGAAACCAGGACTGCAACAATACACTTAAACATCTATGTTTATGGTAAGTGCACACAACTGTACTATGTTCTTCGTGTTTCACTGTTGCAGTCATTACATTTGGGTTGATTCCAAAGCTGTGGAAAAGGGTGGAGGCAGTCAAAGAAACTAGGGGCTGCCTAGGATGCCCTGCAAGACTGCAGAGGCAAACCCTTCCCTGGATTTGAAGAAGAGAGGCAGGTGGTAATGTTTCGTAAAAGTGTGAACAGCCTCCAGGATGTCCCTGGTGGGGACTCCTCTGAGGAAAGCTGCAGAGTTGGAGGCTGCTCTGGTGGAGCAAGTCCTGAATCCCTTGGGAGGAGGCTTTCCATGTTGTTTGTAGCAGAAATGGATGCGGTGTGCTATCCATTTGGAAATGGTTTGTTTGGCGATGGCTTTGTCTTCTACCCCTGCAGCAAAGCTAACCAGAAATTGATCAGACTTTCTGAAAGATTTAGTCCTGTCTAGATAGAATTTGAGCTGTCTGTGCACATCTAGAGTGTGCAGAATCCTTCCCCCCTTGTTCTGGGGATTAGGAAAAAAGGTGGGCAAATGAATGGATTGGTTGACAAACACACTGGACACCACTTTGGGCACGAAGGATGGATTAGTTCTGAGGGATACCCTATCAGCATGGAAGATTATGAAGAGTTCCACAGTCATGAGCGCTTGCAGCTCGGAGACTCTTCTGGCTGAAGTGATGGCCTGAAGGAATGCTGTCTTCCAGGAGAGAAATTTTAGCTCTGCAGAAAAAGTTGGTTGGAAAGGGGGCAGGGTGAGCTTTTCCAAAACATAGTTAAGGTCCCAAGCTGGGGTGGGTGCCCTTCTGCGTGGCCTCAAGTTGCTTGCCCCTCTTAGGAACTGTTTGATCAAAGGGTGTGAGAAAAGGGGCTGCTCAGTGGGAAAATGAGCAGAAGTAGCAGAGGCATGAATTTTTACAGAGGAGAAAGAGGCCACTGTGTAGTACGCCAGCTAAGTAATCCAGGATGAGAGGGAGGGAGGGCTGTGCTGTATTGGCTCCTTTAGCCTGGATCTAGGTGCAGAACCTTTTCCAGTTGTCAGTATAAGCTTTTCTAGTGCTAGGGTGTTTGGCCTCATGGATAACCTGTTTATTGAGGTTGGCAGACTGATCTGGGGTTGGGAATAAGTCAAGCTGCCAAACTGAGTGTCTGCACTTGGGGATGCATGAATTCCCCTTCCCTCTGGGTCAGGTTTGAAATGGGAGAAAGATGCCTTGGTGGCAGTGGTGACAGGCTGCGCAGCAAAGGGTACCAGTGCAGGTGAGGCCAGTCTGGAGCTATAAGAATTGTCCTTGGTTTTTCCTCCTTTATTTTGAGCAGTACCCTGGGGATGAGAGGTAGTGAAGGAAAGGAATAGATCGATAGACTGACCCAGGGAAGGACAAGGCATCCACTTTCCAAGCCATGCAGTGATGCTCTATGGCGCAGAATTTGCTGAGTTGATGGTTGGTGTGGGAGGCAAAGAGGTCGACCTTCGGGATTCCCCATTTCTGAGTTATTCGGGTGAAGGTTCTTCTGTTGAGCTGCCACTCGTGTGGCTCCAGAAGATTTCTGCTTTATTGGTCTGCCAGGAAGTTGAGAATCTGGTAGGAATTGTGCTAACAGGTGCAGTTGCATGGCAGAGGCCGAGTGCCAAAGGGTCATGGCCAACCTGCATAGACGATAGGAATGAGTCCCTCCTGGCTTGTTGATACACCACATCACAGTGGTGTGAAGTTTTCTCGTATGCAGTCTGGCATATGGAATGAGTAGTATGCAAGATGCCATGAACCCCAGAGCTTGCAGGATCTTCCTTGCAGATAAATGGGCCCTGGTGGCTAGTTGAGAGAAGTAGGCTGTCAGGAAAATTTGTTTTTCTGGTGTAAGGAATGCCATCTGGGATGCTGTGCTCAGGCTTGCTCCCAAGAAGATAATCGTTTGGGTGGGCACCAGTTTGGATTTCTTTTCGTTGATTGTGTACCCTAGGGAGGTTAGTAGGGTCTTTACGAAGGCCAGGTGCTTCAGCAGCTTTTCCTTGGCTGTCTGCCTGAATGTCTTCAGTACGGGTAAATCTGGATATTCCTTTGTCTGCAAAAGGCAATGGCCGGAGTCAGACATTTTGTGAAAACTCTGGGACCAGTAGATAAGCCAAAGGGAAGCGCAAAAAACTGAAAGTGTTGAAATCCTGCCCTGAAACGGAGTTATTTCCTGCATGATTTCCCAATAGGAATGGTAGGCATCTTTAAGATCCAGGGTGGCTAGCCAAGCGTCCTTGGAGAGCATGAGTAGCAGCTGCTGGAGGGTCAGCATTTTGAATTTTGGGATCACCAGGAAGGTGTGTAGAATGGATAGATCGAGGATGGGGAGCCAGGTGCCCTCTTTTCTGGGCATCAGAAAAAGTCTGGAGTAGAAACCTTTGCCCATCTGTTCTGCAGGAACGTGCTCTACTGCCCTCATAGAAAGCAGGGAAAGGATTTGCTTTTGAGCCTCTGCCCACTGGTTTGGAGGTAGATCTGGGAACCCTTTTGGGGATGGAAGGAAAATTTGTATCCCTGAGACACTATGATCAGAAAGTACAGTTGTGTACACTTACCATAAATGTAGATGTTAGTGTGTATGCCCTGTTGCAGTCATTACATTTGGGTAATCTGCTGGCAGGTTGCCCTCAGTCAGCCTGACCTTGGGTCCTGCGTCAGTTGCTGTCCGTTCTTCCATGACGTCAGGGGTATAAAACATGCAGCCGACACAGTTACATCAGTTTTTCTTGCCCCAAACATCAGGTGCCTCCCAAATGGGGAGCAATATATATATATATATATATATATATATATATATATATAAATAATATAAAACACAAAAATATACCTCCAAACAAAAGCAAATACACCAAAAAGGCTTTAAGTGTAGCAAAAGAAAGTAGAGGCATATTAAGAGAAAAAAAAAACGGGGCTGGAGGGAGGGTAACCAGGACTGCAACAGTGAATACACTCTAACATCTACATTTATGTTAAGTGTATACAACTGTACTATGTTCTTCGTGTTTCACTGTTGCAGTCATTACATTTGGGTAGATTCCCAAAGCTATGGTTGGGAGGATGGATTTATAAAGCATTAGGACTGGCTATAAGGCCCTGCAAAACAGCAGTGGCAAAGCCAGCTCTGGATTTAGAGAAAAGTGGTAAATGATAATGCTTGGTGAAAGTATGAACTGAACTCCAGATAGCAGCTTTTAGAATATCCCTGGTAGGAACACCTCTAAGTAAGACTGTTGAAATAAATGCAGCCTTGGTGGAATGGGATCTGATCCCCTGGGGGATAGGTTTTTTCCATGGTGCTTACAGCAGAAATGAATACAATGGCTTACCCATTTGGAAATGGTTTGCTTTGAAATAGCCTTTCCCTCTGCCCCTGCGGCAAATGCTACCAGCAGTTGTTCAGATTTTCTTCGAGATTTAGTCCTGTCCAAGTAAAATCTAAGTTGTCTGTGTACATCCAATGAATGCAGAATCCGCTCCCCCTTGTTCTGTGGATTGGAAAAAAAAGTTGGCAAATGAATGGACAGATTAAGAGCCACACTGGATATCACCTTGGGCATGAAGGATGGGTTGGTCCTGAGTGACACCCTGTCCGCATGAAAGATGATGAAAGGCTCCACTGCCATAAAGGCCTGTAATTCAGAAATCCTTCTAGCCGAAGTGATTGTTAAAATGAAGGCTGTTTTCCAGGAAAGAAATTTTAAGTCTGCAGTAGCAGCTGGCTCGAAAGGATGGAGAAAGAGTTTCTCCAATACAAAGTTAAGGGCCCAGGCAGAGGTTGGAGCTCTCCTGGGTGGCTTCACGTTTTTGGCTCCTCTGAGATACTGCTTTAGCAGTGGATGAGAGAAGGGGGGGGGGGTTCTGTGTGGTAATGAGCTGAAATGGCTGAGGCATGGATTTTTATGGAAGAAAAAGACAGGCCCTTGGTGAAGCATCTCAGTTAAGTATTGCAAAATCTGAGGTAAATTGGGCACTGCTGTGCTTTATCCCTTGAGACTGGTTCCAGGCACAGAATCGTTTCCATTTGTCAGCATAACACTTTCTAAACTAGGTCTTCTCGCCTCCAAAATGACATCCATCACAGGTTTGCTGAAGGATGCTAAGGGGGAATTTAAGTGATTTGCCAAGCTGCAAGATTCAATGTTTGGAGCTGAGGGTGCAGAAAGTACAGTTTTGTACCTACCATAAATGTAGATGTTCGAGTGTTCACACTGGTGCAGTCATCACACTTGGGTTATTCCTGCCGTCAGGCGGTCCCGCAGTCGGCCAGAGTTCCAAAGTCTTGGTCCGGCGTCGGTTGCTGTCGCTTCTTCCCTGACGTCAGTGCGCCAGGGGTATATAATATGCATCCAATGCCATTTTCTTCAGTTTTTCTTGCCCCAGATGTCAGGTGCCCCCAAGTGGGTAGGCAATACATACTGCTAATCAAAAATATGCATATAAAATAAAAAACATACCTTCAGTTACCAGCAAATACACCCCAAAGGTTGTATAGGATAGAAGGGCATAGATGAGTCCAGCTAGTTCAGAGGGGATGGAGGGAGGGTAACCTGGACTGCAGCAGTGTGAACACTCGAACATCTACATTTATGGTAGGTACAAAACTGTACTATGTTCATCGTGTTACACTGTTGTAGTCATCACACTTGGGTTGAATCCCAAAGCTAGGTTTGGGTGGCTGGTCTGTAAAGAGGATTGGCTAAGAGGCCCTGCAGAACTGCAGTGGCAAATCCTGCTCTGGATTTAGAGTAAAGAGGCAGGTGGTAATGCTTGGTGAAGGTGTGCACTGAACTCCAAGTTGCAGCCTCCAAAATTTCCTTGGTAGGTACTCCTCCGAGAAAGGCTGAAGAGGCTGTTACCCTGGTGGAATGAGGCCTAATGTTATTAGGGACTGATTTTCCATGCTGTGAGTAGCAGTACCGAATACAGTGTCCTATCCATTTGGATATAGTCTGCTTTGAGATAGCCTTGCCTTGTGATCCTGCAGCATATGCTACAAACAGTTGATCAGTTTTCCCTGAAAGCTTTTGTTTTGTCCAAGTAGAAGCGTAGCTGCCTGTGTATGTCCAAAGAAAGCAGAAGTTTCTCCCCTTTATTTTGGGGGTTTGGATAAAAAGTAGGCAAATGGATGGTTTGGTTAAGAGCCACACTAGATACCACCTTTGGCATGAGGGTAGGGTTTGTCCTTAAAGATACCCTGTCCTGATGAAAAATTATAAAAGGTTCCACTGCCATTAATACCTGTAGCTCTGAGACTCTTCGTGCTGAAGTTACTGCCAGGAGCAGAGCTGTTTTCCATGATAAAAATTTTAGATTGGCTGTATTGGCTGGCTCAAAAGGTGGTAGGGTCAGTTTTTCCAAAACGAAATTGAGGTCCCAAGCTGGTGTTGGTGCTCTCCAGGGCGGTCTTGTGCTTTTAGCCCCCCTGAGGTACTGCTTTAGCAAGGGATGAGAGAATAAAGGAGGATCTGTGTAGTAATGTGCAAAAATGGCAGAGGCGTGGATCTTAATTGATGAAAAGGATAGGTCTCTGTCCAGCATCTCAGTTAAGTATTGTAAAATCTGAGGAATGTTTGGAACAAGTGGGTCAAGGCTGTGAGCCTGGTTCCAGGCGCAGAATCTCTTCCATTTTTCTGAGTAAGCGTAGGCCTCCTGGCCTCCAAAATGACATCCATAACAGCTTTAGACAGAGGTGTTGCCTGTTTGACTAAAGTATCTGCCATGCACCCAGGTTTAGGGTTTTGAGCTGACTGTGCAGGATCTGGATTGTTTTGTTGAGTCAGGTGGTGTGGAATTTGGGGCAAAATCCATGGTGGGCCCTGAGCCAAGTTCCTTAAGATAGGGTACCATTGTTGGCGTGGCCAGTCTGGAGCAATCAGGATCATCTGTGGTTTTTCTTGTCTGGCTTTTAGGAATACCTTTAAAAGGAGAGGCAGTGGTGGGAAGGCATAGACTTTTAGGTTTTTCCAGCTAAACAGAAGAGCATCCACTTTCCATGCTTGTTTGTGATAAGTCCTTGTGCAGAATTTTTGAAGTTAGCAATTCAGAGGGGAGGCAAAAAGATCTAGTCTGGGCATCCCCATTTTTGTGTTATCATGATGAAGATTTGTGGATTCAATTTCCATTTGTGAGGGTCCATGATATCTCTTGCTTAGGTCATCTGCCAGAGTATTTTTCTTTCCTGGCAGAAATTGTGCTTGCAGGTGAACTTGGTATGTTAGAGCTGTGTTCCACAATCTCATGGCTTGCCTGCATAGGGGATAAGAATGAGTGTCCCCTTGTTCGTTTATGTACCACATTACTGTGGTGTTGTCTGTCTTTAGCAAAAGTTGTCCTGGATGTAGAAGGTCCTTGAAAGCTTTTAGGGCATTTTGCACAGCCAACATCTCTTTTTGATTGATGTGAAGATGCATCTGGTCTGTGGTCCACTTGCCCTGAATGCATTTTCCTGCCATGTGTGCTCCCCAGGCGTAATCCGAAGCATCTGTTAGAGTTTACCTGGCTGTGGGTTGGGTAAAAGGGTGACCCTCGTTTAGGTGACATGCTTGTGCCCACCATCAAAACTCCTGTTGTAAGCAGGGAATCATTGGAATTACTGTTTCTAGACTATGAGAATGTTGAGAACAAACACTTTTTAGGTACCATTGTAATTTCCTCATATGCAGTCTGGCATATGGTATTAGTAGTATGCAGGATGCCATGAATCCCAGGGCCTGCAGAATTTTTCTTGCAGGGAGATGGGACGTTTTTGCCAGTAGTTGAAAATATTGAGTTGGTTGCACTTGTCTGGCGTGAGGTAAGCCATCTGGGCCGTTGTATTTAAGCTGGCACCCAGGAATGTAATCTGTTGTGAGGGCACTAGTTTTGACTTATTTTCGTTTACTGTGTACCCTAGAGAAATTAGCAACTTTTTCACAAACTCCAGATGCTGTAGAAGAATGTCCTTTGTCTCTGCTTGAATGAGGCAGTCGTCCAGGTATGGATATATTTGAATTCCATTTTGTCTGCAAAATGCAATTACTGGTGCTAGGCACTTTGTGAAGACCTTGGGCGTAGTAGATAAGCCAAAGGGCAGTGCAGAGAATTTGTAGTGCATTGTACCAGCTTTGAATCTGAGGTATCTTCTGCAATTTTGTCTGATAGGGACATGCAGATATGCCTATTTGAGGTCTAGAGTAACAAGCCAAGCCTTCTTGCCCAGCATGGGTAGAAGCTGCTGTAATGTCAACATTTTGAATTTCGGAATCTCCAGGTAAGTATTCAGAATTGAAAGGTCCAGTATAGGCCTCCAGGCTTTGTCCTTACTGGGGACCAAGAAGAGTCTTGAGTAAAATCCTTGTCCTTGTTCCTGTTGTGGTACTTTTTGTATAGCTCTCATGTCCATGAGGGCTGAAATTTGTTTTTGTGCCTCTGCCCATTGATTTTGTGGCAGGTCTGGCATTCCTTTTAGCTTTGGTAAAGTATGGAAGTGGAATCTGTAACCTTGAGAACACAATTTTCAGGACACATTTGTCCTGGGTGATTGTTTGCCAGTTTTGAGAAAAAAGTGCTAGTTTTCCCCCTAAGGGGGCTTCCAAAAGGGACGTGCTTGGCGTACGCAAAGGAAAGTCATTGTTACTGTTTCCTGTATGGTTGAGACTTGTCCTCACCTCCTTTTGGGGTTGAGGTGCCCCACTGTCGTTGTCTGTTTGAGCCTTGGGGTTGAGATCTGCCTCTTGGGTGTCTGTATCTGCCTCTCTGTGGCCTGACACTGGAAAAGACCAATTTTTTGTTGGCCAATTTCTGCTAAACCGAGGTGGCTGTACCTGTAAAAAAGCTTTGACTGTTTGCATAGATTTAGCTTTATCCTCCATTTTCTTTAACACCTCATCTGCCTTAACACCAAACAAGATATCATGTTGTAAAGGAGCATCCAATAACTTTGCCTTAACACGATCAGGTAAACTCTGTTCTTTTAACAAAGCATGTCTTCGAATAACAGAACCTGTAACTGCGGCTCTACAAGAGGCCTAAAGAATCAAAACCACATTGCAGAGTATGCTTTCCCACCTGTTCACCTTCATGCAATAAATCCTGCATTTCTTTACAATCAGGAGCTTCTGAGCTAGCAAGCATTTTCCGTTTTAATTGAGCCATTAAATATTGTTGGTACTTAAGCATGTGAAACTGGCAATTTAAAGCTCTTACTGCTAAAGTTGCAGACGTGTATACTTTTTTCCCCCATCTATCCAAAGCTCTGGGAATCTCTGTCAGAGGGTACTGGGTTTTTTGCAATGGAAGCCTTAACCCCTTTTGGACCCTGGGAAATAGTTTCTAGATCAGCAGGAGGGTTTTTGTAAAGAAACTTGGGAGAGTCAGGGACTCTATAATACCTATCTGGCTTGGCTGGAGCAGGGGGCAAAGAGTCAGGAGATAAACTGGATTCAGAGAACACATCCATCCACAATGTCTAGCACAGGCGGAATAGCCAGGGGCCTGTGCTGAGGCAGTAAGAGGAAATCCCTGAGCCTTTTATTGGATTCTGACTAATCCTGACTTTCCCAATGGAAATGTTCCCTCATGGTATGTAAAGTTTCCCCAAAAGAATAATCCTCAGGAGGAGAGGCTGAAGGGATAGATTCCTCAGCATCAGAGTCCTCATAGGGGGGTAAAGAGTATCCCTGGTCTGAAGAGGAATCAGAGGAAATGGAAACCTGATCAGAGGAGTCAGTCTGTATCCTGCCTAGGCCTTTTCTCAGTAGGGGGATGGGAACCCCTGATTAGAGTAATGAGGTCTTCGGACATTTTAAGCATCTGTTTCTTAGGCATGGAAGACTGTCCAGGAGAATGCTGTACTTGTTTCTTTGTCTTGAATGGTACCTTTGTCTTGGCTGTTGTTTTAATGGTAAGTTGTGAAGGTCTGAAAACACCCTCAGAAGCCGGTGCCTGCTCAGCGGCTCCGGACCCATCTGAAGGATTAGTTTCCGTAGGCCCAATACCTTGAGTTTCCAGAGGCCTAGATGTCTCCACGTGGGAGTCGGAAGCGGCCTGTGGCTCTGAGGTAGCGGGTATCAGGGGCTGCGAAAGCACCTCACTGAGAACCGGACACTGGCCTAGAAGAGGTTTCGTCGTCTGTTTTGGACCTCGGATGACTGTCTTTATCCTTGTCTTTGTGTTTGTGTTTTTTCGGTATTGAGGTCGTCGGCTGATCCAATGGCATGGTGTAATTGAACCTTCGGCCAAAGTAGTGCAAAGCAAAATCAAAACGTCTTTTTATAGTGCATTTGTTGAATCTAGCACAAAACAGACTAGTGATGTTGTGATCAGGGCCTAGGCATGGAATACAGTAAGAGTGGAAGTCCTTATGAGGTATTTGCTTCCCACAAGAAACACAATTAACTTTTTCTGACATCGGTTTGAGGCAAGAAAAAGGTTTCCCCAACGGGGTACTTAGCTTTATTGAAGACTTCGGATCTGAAATTCGATTTCGAAAATCTCAGGAGTCGGCCGACCGCCACTTGCGAACTGCTTCTGCTTCGGGCACCGCACGGCAAGAAAGACTGGAGAAAATGGCATTGAATGCATATTATATACCCCCTGGCGCACTGATGTCAGGGAAGAAGTGACAGCAACCAACGCCAGACCAAGACATTGGAACTCTGGCTGACTGCGGGACCGCCTGATGGCAGGATAACCCAAGTGTGATGACTGCAGCAGTGTAACACAAACATTTTGGTTGTTCTGCTGAGACAGTAAGGAAGGTGCCTGAGGCAGGTGCCATGGAGAAATTTGTGACAGACTGCGTAGGAGTGGGTACCAGTGTTGGCAAGGCCAGTCTGGAGTAATCAAAATCATTTTTATTGTTTCCTGTTTGACTTTTAGTAGAAATTTGGAGAGCAGAGGCAACGGGGGAAAGGCATAGAGTGTTAGGTTTTCCCAGCTGAAGGACAGAGCATCCACTTTCCAGGCTTTTTTGTGAAGAGTTCTTGTGCAAAATTTGTCCAACTGGTAGTTCTGGGGTGAGGCAAAAAGATCTATGTTTGGGCTCCCCCATTTGCGTGTCAACATGTTGAAAATCCGTGGTTCCATTTTCCATTCGTGTGGGTCTATGAGATTTCTGCTTAGTTCGTCTGCCAAAATATTCAGCTTTCCTGGCAGGAACTGAGCTTGTAGTTGTACTTGATAGCTCAAGGCAGTGTTCCACAATGCCATGGATAGTCTGCAGAGGGGGTAGGAATGTGTACACCCCCCCTGCTTGTTTATGTACCACATAACTGTGGTGTTGTCCGTCTTTACCATTAGTTGTCCTGGATGAAGGTAGTCCTTGAAGGCTGTCAGTGCATTCTGTACAGCTAGCATTTCTTTTTGATTGATATGAAGGTGCATTCGATTTGAACTCCATTTGCCCTGAATGCACTTCCCTGCCAGATGAGCCCCTCATGCATAGTCTGATGCGTCTGTAGTTAGGGTTTGGGCGGCGGGGGTGGTGTGAATGGCAGTCCCTTGTTTTGGTGGCAGGCCTCTGCCCACCATAGGAACTCTAGTTGCAGGCAAGGAATGATGGGAATCATTGTTTCCAGGCTGTGACAATGATGACTCCATAAACTTTTTAAGTACAACTGAAGTTTCCTCATATGCAGTCTTGTAATATGGAATTAGAAGAATCAGTAGGCCATGAACCCCCAAGGCTTGCAGTATTTGTCTTGTAGATAGCAGGGTTTTTGTGGCCACCTGTTTGAAGTAAATCACCAAATGAAGTTGTTTTTCTGGCGTAAGGAAAGCCATCTGGGCAGCTGTATTCAAGCTTGCACCCAGGAATGTAATTTTTTGAGAGGGTACCAGTTGTGATTTCTTTTTGTTTATAGTGTACCCTAGACAAGTTAGAACCTTTTTTTTACAAATGCCAGATGTTTTAGAAGAATGGCCTTGTTTTCTGCCTGAATTAGACAATCGTCCAGGTATGGATATATTTGAATATTTCTTTGCCTGCAAAATGTAACTGCTGTAGCCAGGCACTTTGTAAATACCCTGGGTGCAGTAGATAAGCCAAAGGGCAGTGCAGAGAACTGATAATGCAAGTAGCCTGCTTTAAAGCGGAGGTATCGTCTGCAAGATTCCCTGATTGGGATATGCAGGTAAGTCTCTTCTAAATTTAGAGTGGTCAACCAGGCATCTTTGCCTAGCATAGGAAGTAACTGGTGAAGAGTCAGCATCTTGAATTTTGGAATGTCCAGAAATGTGTTCAGAGTAGACAGGTCCAGAATTGGATGCCATGATTTGTCTTTTCTGGGTACCAGGAAAAGTCTGGAATAGAAACCTTGTCCCTTTTCCTCTTCTGGTACTAGCTGAATTGCCCCCATGTTTAGGAGGGGACGTACTTGTTTCTGAGCCTCTGCCCACTGATTTGGGGGCAGGTCTAGCCATCCGTTTGGGGTTGGTAATGTGTGGAAATGAAATCTGTATCCCTGGGACACTATATTTAAAACCCATTCGTCCTGGGTTATAAGTTGCCAGTTTTTTGCATGAAGAGCCAGTTTTACCCCCAAAAGGGCTGCTAAGAGGTAAGTGCTTGGTAATTTTAAAGGGAAGACATTGAGACTGTTTACCATAGGGAGGTGTCTTGTTATTTCCAGATTTGGAAGCAGAGGCACCACATTGCTTAGTTCTGAAAGTCCCTTGGGACTGAAACCTGGTGCTTTTGGAATGTCTGGGTTTGGCTTGAGTGGCTCTGGAAGGAACTGGAAAGGACCAGTTCTTAGTAGGCCAATGCCTACTAAATCTTGGAGGTTGTACTTGTAAGAAAGCTTTCACAGTTTGCATAAATTTAGCTTTATCTTCCATCTTTTTTTTAGAACTTCTTCAGCCTTATTGCCAAACAGATGATCCTGCTGCAAAGGAGCATCCAACAATTTTGCCTTAACATAAATCAGGCAAAGACTGTTCTTTAAGCCAAGCATGCCTTCTAAGCACAGACCCAGTAACAGCAGCCCTGCAAGAGGCCTCCAAAGAATCAAAAAGTACAGTTTTGTACCTACCATAAATGTAGATGTTCGAGGATTCCATTGCTGCAGTCCTGACTATTGGGTATAGTCCGCGTCCAGTCGGCCCGAATACCAGAGTATAAGGCTGACGTCGGTCAGGGCGCATTAGACTGACGTCAGTACGTCAGGGTACTAATGCGCATGACCGACGTCATATCCTCAGTCTTTTCTTGCCCCAGATGTCAGAAGACCCTAAAAAGACAAGTCCCAAAACAACCTGCACCAAAAACATGTACAATATATACAACAAAATATATATATATACAGAAATATAAACATGTAAACTCACCTACACAACCACCCCTAAATACAGAGGGGAAGGAGGGAGGGTAAATTGGACTGCAGCAATGGAATCCTCGAACATCTACATTTATGGTAGGTACAAAACTGTACTATGTTCTTCGTCTTCCATTGCTGCAGTCCTGACTATTGGGTAGAATCCCAAAGCAGAGGTAAGGGAGGCTGGCAAATTACAAAGTAGTAGGAGCTGACAACATGCCGTGTAAAACAGCTGTGGCAAAACCAGCCCTAGACTTAGAGTAGATAGGAAGGTGATAATGCCTAGAGAAAGTATGCACTGAACTCCAAGTAGCTGCTTCCAGAATATCCTTAGTTGCCACCCCCCTTAGAAATGCTGTTGAAGTGGCAGTAGCCCTAGTGGAATGAGGCCTAATCCCAGCTGGAATCTCCTTGCCATGATGGGAATAACAAAATGCAATGCAAAAGCCAATCCACCTAGAAATAGTTTGTTTTGACACAGGCTTGCCCTGAGAACTCAAAGCAAAAGAAACAAACAACTGCTGAGACTGCCTAAAATCCTTAGTCCTGCTTAAATAATAACGCAATTGCCTGTGTACATCTAAAGTGTGCAAAATCTTTTCCCCTTTATTTTGAGGTTCTGCAAAAACGTAGGCAAATGAATAGTTTGGTTTAAAGCCACACTAGAAACCACCTTAGGCATAAAAGAAGGATTAGTACGTAATGATACCCTATCCTTATGGAAAATCAAAAAAGGCTCTACTGCCATAAGGGCCTGCAACTCAGACACCCTTCTTGCAGAAGTAATAGCCAACAGAAAAGCAGTCTTCCATGACAAATATTTCAATTCAGCAGTAGCTGCAGGCTCAAAAGGTTGTAGAGTAAGTTATTCCAACGCAAAATTGAGATGCCAAGCAGACGTAGGAGCTCTACGGGGTCTTATATTCTTTGCCCCTCTAAGAAACTGCTTGAACAAAGGATGAAAACAAAGGTGGGTCACAATCATAGTGAGCTGAAATTGCTGCAGCATGAATCTTTATGGAAGAGAAGGACAAACCTTTGTCCAATAATTCAGTAAGATATTGAAGAGCCACACTCAAATTAGGCTCTGAAATCTCCAAATTCTTTGCTGTACTCCAAAATAAAAATCTCTTCCATTTTTCTGTACACTCTCCTTGTACTAGGCCTTCTAGCTTCCATAATCACATTTAAAACTTGTTGAGGAAGTTGAGACCTGCTGTGTTTCAACACAGAATATGCCAGGCTGTTAGATGAAGAGAGTGAAGCTTGACATTGAGCAGATGACCGTCCTTCTGAGATAACAGTTGAGGAATCAGAGGTAAAGGCCATGGAGGCTTCTTTACCAGACTCCGTAGTAGTGGGTACCAGTGTTGCGAGGCCAATCTGGAGCTATCAAAATCATCCTTGGCCTGTCTTGTCTGACCTTTAATAGTACCTTTGGAAGAAGCGGTAGAGGTGGAAAGGCATACACATGAAGGTTTTTCCAACTGAAAGACAGAGCATCCACTTTCCAAGCTGTGTGATGAAACCCCTTTGTGCAATACTTTGGCAGCTGGTGGTTTAGTGGAGAAGCGAACAGATCTATGTCTGGAGTTCCCCATGACACTGTCAGTTTCTGAAATACATGAAGATCCAGTTTCCACTGTGGGGATCCATGATTTGTCTGCTTAACACATCTGCTAAGGAGTTCTGTGCTCCTGGCAGAAACCTTGCCTGAAGAGTTAGTTGCAAGCTTAGCAGTCTCCCATAAAATCATTGCTTGCCTGCATAGAGGATAAGAATGTGTTCCCCCTTGCTTGTTGATGTACCACATGACAGTTGTGTTGTCTGTTAGAATCAACACCTGCCCTGGAAGAAGTAACTCCTTGAAAGCCATTAATGCAAACTGGACTGCTAACATCTCCTTCATGTTGATATGTAGATGCTGTAGTCTGGCAGGCCACTTGTCTTGTATCCACTTTCCATTTAGATGAGCTCCCCAAGCAATGTCCGAGGCATCTGTCGTTAGAATCGGACTTGCCTCTGGCCGGGTCACAGAGAGTCCCTTGTTTAGGTGACATTCCTGAGCCCACCACAAGAATTCTTTTTGAAGGCAAGGTATTATTTGAATGACAGTGTCCAAATCCTGGCAGTGCTGTGTCCATACATTTTTGAGATACCATTGTAGCTTCCTCATATGCAGTTTGGCATTGGGAAGCACCAGAATACAAGATGCCATGAACCCTAATGCTTGAAGGACTGTCCTTGCAGTCAGCACGGACTGATGAGATAGTTGATGGAAGTAAAGTGACAGACTCTTTTGTTTGTCCGGGGTTAAAAAGGCCATCTGGGCTGCTGTATTCAGTCTCACGCCCAGAAAGCACATGTCTTGAGAGGGTACTAGACTGGACTTTATTTCGTTCACAGAATACCCTAGGCATCTTAGCACTGCTATAACATATTCCAGATGCTGTAGAAGGTCTTCCTTTTCTTGAGCCAGAATCAGGCAGTCGTCCAAGTAAGGATAGATTTGAATTCCTTGAAGCCTGAAGTAAGCTATCACTGGAGCCAGAACCTTTGTGAATACTCTGGGCGCAGTAGATAAGCCAAAGGGCAATGCAGAGAACTGATAATGAGAATTTCCATCTCGAAACCGCAGATACTTTCTGCAACTTAGCCTTATAGGCACATGAAGGTAAGCTTCCTTGAGATCTAAAGTTACCATCCAGTGATCTTTGCCCAGCAGAGGTAAAAGCTGTTGTAACGTCAACATCTTGAACTTGGGAATGTCCAAAGACGTGTTGAGGAGAGATAAATCCAAAATTGGTCTCCACGTGTTCCCCTTCTTTGGTACAAGGAACAGGCGAGAATAAAATCCTAGGCCCCTCTCTGACACAGGGACTGGCTGAATGGCCCCTATGTGAAGTAACTGTAAAACTTGCTTGTGAGCCTCTTTTCTTTGTAGAGGAGGAACGTCTGGCATGCCTTTGAAAGGGGGCATTGTATGGAAATAAAATCTGTAACCGTGGTGAATGATATCCAACACCCATTTGTCTTGAGTAATTAAATCCCAATTTTCTTTGAAAAGAGACAGTCTGCCTCCCAAAGGAGCTGCCAGACGTGAATCTGCTGGCAGCTGGAAAAACAGGTCATTGGGTCTGTTTACGAAAGGACTGACCCCTGCCCTCACCAGAAATCTGAGCAGGTGAACTCCCTGTTCTAGGCCTAAAAGAACCTTGAGCCCTGCCCCTACCACGTCTAGACCTACCCCTAGACTGAGAATCATAAGCAGGATATGTCCACCCCTTAGCAGGCCAATTTCTACTAAACTTCGGTGGCTGCACCTGCAAAAAATCTTTAACAGTTTGCATAGACTTAGCTTTGTCCTCCATTTTCTTTAAAACAGCTTCCACAGGCGAACCAAACAACACATCAGATTGTAAAGGAGCATCCAAAATCCTTGTCTTAACATGTTCAGCTAAATTCTGATCCTTCAACCAGGCATGCCTGCGAAGAACAGAACTGGTAGCAGCCACCCTCGAGGAGGCCTGTACAGCATCAAAACCACATTGCAAAGAATGCTTACCCACTTGTTCAGACACATGAACCAAATCCAGCAACTCTTTACACTCAATACCTTCCGCCAAAGCATCCACCTTAGATTTCAATTGTGAAAGGAGATAATTCTGATATTTTAGCATGTGAAACTGACAATTCAAAGCTCTCATGGCTAGAGTGGAAGAAGTATACACTTTCTTTCCCCACCTATCCAAAGCCCTTGCCTCTATCAGTGGGAACAGGATTTTTAACCACAGAAGCCTTTACACCCTTAGGCCCTTGAGAAATAGTTTCTGGGTCCCCTAGGACTCTTAAACAAATATTTATGAGCTTGGGCACTCTATAATACCTATCAGGCTTAACAGGAGCAGGAGGCAAAGAGTCAGGGTTCAGGAAGCCTCTGCAAAACATCTTCCACCACATTCAACACAGGAGGAATAGCTAAAGGCCTATGCTGGGGTAAAAACGAGAACTCCCTAAGCCTTTTCCTGGAGTCAGAGTAATCCTGGCCTTCCCATTTAAAGTGCTCCCTCATGGAATGCAAAGTCTCTGAAAATGAGAAATCCTCAGGTGGAGACGCTGTAGGCGTGGAATCATCCACATCAGAATCAGAATAGGTAGCATACTCCTGCAAATCTTCCACAGAAGATTCTGAAGCCTCTGAACACTGTTCAAAACTATCAAACTCCGGTTCCACCCTAGGCCTCTTATCAGGGGGCATAGAACCCTAATCATAGTAATCAAATCTTCTGCCATTTTAAGCATATGTTTCTTAGGTACAGAACCTGAAATGCTAGGAGAAGCCCCCACTGAAGCTGAAGTAGGCCTACCTCTCAAAGAAGTTTTGGCAACAGAAGGAGAGGCCCTAACTACCTTGGGAAGAGAGGGAAGAACAGTCACCTGAGAAGCCCCCTCAGCCTGGCCTACCTCCTGAGAAGGCACATCCTGCAAGAGTATAGTTTCTGCCTGGGACTCCATGGAAACTCCTGGCCAAACCTCCGGCTCCACTGAGCCTTCTAAAGAACCGACGTCCGGGACTGCCGGTTCCTCAACCCTAGGCTTCACTGTTTTATCCTTGCGCTTCTTGAGGAAGCGGCCGGAGCATCCGACGGCATTTTATAATTGCAACGCTTCCCAAACACTAACCTGGCACAGTCTAACCTCCTCTTAATAGTGCGTTTGTTAAACCTAGCACAAGAGCGGCAACCAACAACGTCGTGCTCAGGCCCTAAACAAGGTATACACAAGGTATGATAATCCCTATGAGGTATCTGCTTCCCACAAGAAATACAGTTATTCACTTTTCCTGACATCCGTAAAATACTGAGGCAAGAAAAACTAAAATGTTCCCAACGGGTACTTAGCCAACTCTGTTTCGCCTGAAACTCGGTTTCGAAATATTTCAGAACGCCAACCTGCACTCGCAAAACTGCTTCTGCATCGGACCATGCGGCAAAAAAGACTGAGGATATGACGTCGGTCATGCGCATTAGTACCCTGACGTACTGACGTCAGTCTAATGCGCCCTGACCGACGTCAGCCTTATACTCTGGTATTCGGGCCGACTGGACGCGGACTATACCCAATAGTCAGGACTGCAGCAATGGAAGACGAAGAACATCCACATAGCAAAGTATGTTTTCCAACTTGTTCAGCTGAATGCTTGAATCCTTATTTTCCACACAGTCAACATTTTCTGTTTAAGCAATCCCATGATATGCTGTTGATACTTTAGCATATGGAATTGACAGTGCAAAGCCCTGATTGCCAAGGTTGCAGAAGTATAAACCTTATTACCCCATCTATCCAGCGACCTGGAGTCTATCAGAAGGGGTAGGATTTTTAGCAGTAGAAGCCTTAATGCCCTTGGGCCCCTGAGAAATTGTTTCAGGGTCCACAACAGGTTTTTTGAAAAGGTATTTGTGGGAGTCAGGAACCCTGTAATATCTGTCTGGCTTACAAGGGGCCGGAGGCAGGGAATCAGGGGCCATACTGGATTCTGAAAACACATCAACAATGTCTAGTACAGGAGGTATAGCCAAAGGCCTATGCTGAGGAAGAAGGAAATCCCTAAGCGTCTTTTTAGATTCAGAAAAATCCTGACTTTCTCAGGGAAATGGTCCTTTAAGGTATGTAAAGTTTCCCCAAAAGAAAAATCCTCAAGGGGAGAAGCAGAAGGAATGGAATCCTCTGCATCAGAGTCCTCATAAGTAGGTATGGACAAATCCTGTTCATTAGGAGAGTCAGAAGATTCATAGTCAAATTCAGCCCTAGGCCTCTTAGGAAGGAGGGGGGAGGTTGACTACTCCTGATTAGAATAATTCAGTCTTCAGCCATTTTGATCATTTATTTTTTAGGCATAGGGGCCTGAACATGTGGCCTTGGCATCAGTTGTTTAGACATAGATCGATATTTTGACCTTAACATTGAAGGTGGTGTCGATTTAATATACAAATCTGTAGGCCTGAATACACCCTCAGAAGCCGGTGCCTGCACAGTGGCTCCGGACCCATCCAAGGTAGAGACATCCGCGGGTTCCATAGGTGAAGCATCTCACCACATACCAGAATCCGAATGGGTCTCAGTAGAGGCCTGTGAATTAGAAGTAGCGGGTATCAGGGGCTGCGATAGCGCCTCACTGAGTACAATACAGTTGTGTACACTTACCATAAATGTAGATGTTCAAGTTATTCACTGTTGCAGTCATTACACTAGGGTTATCCTGCTGGCAGGCTACCCTCAGTCAGCCTGAATTCCAAGTCTAGGTCCGGTGTCGGTTGCTGTCGCCTCTTCCCTGACGTCAGTGCGCCAAGGGTATAAAAGATGCAGCTGACGCCATTTTCTTCAGTTTTTCTTGCCCTTGATGTCAGGTGCCCTCAAAAGGGTACGCTAAAAATATGTCAATAAAACATGCATGCACCAAATATATATTATACCTTCATCTGCAAGCAAATACACCACATAGGTTGTATAAATTAGAGAAGTGTAGATAAGTTCCAGCAAAGATATGGGGGATGGTGGGTGGGTAACGTGGACTGCAACCGTGAATACACTCGAACATCTACATTTAGTGTACACAACTGTACTATGTTCTTCGTGTTTCACTGTTGCAGTCATTACACTTGGGTTGAATCCCAAAGCTATGGTTGGGAGGCTGGAGCTAAATAGCATTAGGAGTGGCTATGAGGCCCTGCAGAACTGCAGTGGCAAAGCCTGCCCTGGATTTAGAGTAGAGTGGTAAATGACAGTGCTTTGTAAAGGTGTGCACTGAACTCCAGGTAGTAGCCTCTAAAATGTCTTTGGTTGGTACTCCCCTGAGGAAGGCTTCTGAAGTGGCTGCTGCTCTGGCTGAATGTGGCCTAATGCCCTCAGGCACTGGCTTGCCATGTTGTGAATAGCAGAAACGAATGCAGTGGCCTATCCACTTTGAAATAGTCTGCTTTGAGATAGCCTTTCCTTGTGATCCTGCAGCATATGTTACTAGTAGTTGCTCCATCTTTCTGAAAGCTTTAGTTCTGTTCAAGTAGAAGCATAGCTGTCTGTGCATGTCCAAAGAATGCAGAAGTCTCTCACCCTTATTCTGTGGGTTTGGATAAAAAGTAGGCAGATGAATAGTCTGGTTAAGGGCCACACTGGACACTACCTTAGGCATAAATGTCTGGTTTGTCCTCAGAGAAACCCTGTCTGGATAAAAAAATGATAAAAGGTTCCACAGCCATGAGTGCCTGTAGCTCAGAGACTCGTCTTGCAGAGGTTATTGCTAGGAACAGAGCTGTTTTCCAAGATAAAAACTTTATATCAGCTGTAGCAGCTGGCTCAAAAGGAGGCAGGGCGAGTTTTTCCAAGACATAATTGAGGTCCCATGCAGGTATTGGTGATCTCCTTGCAGGCCTTACGTTTGTGGCTCCTCTGAGGTACTGCCTAAAAGGATGTGAAAAGATTGGTGGCTCTGTATTGTAATGAGCAGAAATGGCAGAGGCATGAATTTTAATTGATGAAAAGGATAGGCCTTTGTCCAGCATCTCAGTTAAGTATTGCAAAATCTGAGGAATATTTGGTATAGCTGTGTCAATTCCTTGTGCCTGGTTCCAGGCACGCAATCTCTTCCATTTTCCAGCATAAGATTTTTTTGGTACTAGGCCTTCTGGCCTCCAAAATGACATCCATCACAGCTTTAGTGAGAGGTGCGTTTTGTATGACTACATTATCCGCCATGCTGCCAGATTTAAGGTCTTGAGTTGGCTGTGCAGGATCGGATTATTTTGTTGTGACAGTAGAAGAGGTATTTGAGGCAAGGTCCAAGCTGGGCATTGCGACAAGTTCTTTAGGATTGGATACCAGTACTGGCGGGGCCAGTCTGGGGCAATCAGTATCATCTTTGGCTTCTCTTGTCTGACCTTTAGGAGTACCTTGGGGAGGAGAGAGGCAGTGGAGGAAAGGCATATACTGCTAAGCTTTTCCAGCTGAAAGACAGGGTATCCACTTTCCATGCTTGTCTGTGATAAGTCCTTGTGCAGAATCTTTTTAGTTGGTAGTTGTGAGGAGAGGCAAATAGAGCTATATCCGGGCATCCCCATTTCCTTGTTATCATGCTGAAGATGTGTGGATCCAATTTCCACTCGTGAGGATCCATGAGGTTTCTGCTTAGTTCGGATGCCAGAGTATTTATCTTTCCTGGCAGGAATTGTGCCTGGAGATGTACTTGGTAAGTCAATGCTGTGTCCCACAAAGTCATGGCTAGTCTGCAAAGGGGATAAGAATGAGTGCCTTCCTGCTTGTTTATATACCACATGACCATGATGTTGCCCGTCTTCATCAGTAGTTGTCCCGGATGAAGTAGGTCCTTGAAGGCTGATAGGGCATTCTGAACAGCTAGCATCTCTTTTTGATTGACATGTAGATGCATTTGGTTTGCGGACCATGTGCCTTGAATACATCTTCCTGCCATGTGGGCCCCCCAGGCATAACCTGATGCATCTGCTGTTAATGTCTGCCTGGTTGGGGGTAAAGTGAATGGCTTTCCCTTGTTTTGGTGACAAGGCTTCGCCCACCATCGAAACTCCTGTTGCAGGCAGGGAATGAGGGTAATTATTGTTGCCAGGCTCTTGTAATGTTGAGCCCAAACACTTTTTAGGTACCACTGAAGTTTCCTCATATGCAGTCTCACATATGGAATTAGTAGAATGCAGGATGCCATGAAGCCCAAAGCCTGCAGAATTTTTCTTGCAGATAACGGCCTTTGTTGCCAACAGTTTGAAATATGTAGTCAGTTGCCTTTGTCTGGCATGAGATGAGCCATCTGGGCAGTTGTATTTAAGCTTGCACCCAGGAATATTATCGCTTGAGAGGGTACTAGTTCTGATTTCTTTTCGTTGACTGTGTACCCTAGGCCTGTTAGAAATGTCTTTACAAACGCCAGATGCTGTAGCAGAATGTCCTTGTTCTCTGCTTGAATGAGGCAGTCGTCCAAGTAAGGATATATTTGCATTCCTCTGTCTGCAGAATGTAATTACTGGTGCCAGGCACTTTGTGAAGACTCTGGGCGCAGTAGACAAGCCAAAGGGCAGTGCAGAGAACTGGTAGTGCATTGAGCCAGCTTTGAATCTGAGGTATCTTCTGCATGTTTGTCTGATTGGGACATGCAGGTATGCCTCTTTTAGGTCTAAAGTCACAAGCCAAGCCTTCTTGCCCAGCATGGGCAGAAGCTTCTGTAGAGTCAACATTTTGAATTTTGGTATATCCAGAAATGTGTTTAGAATAGATAGGTCTAGTATTGGTCTCCAGGTCTTGTCCTTTCTTGGTACCAAGAACAGTCTTGAATAAAATCCTTGCCCCTGCTCTTGCTCTGGCACTTGTTCAATGGCCCTCATGTCCATGAGGGATGAGACTTGTTTTTTGTGCCTCTGTCCATTGATGTTTTGGCAGGGTATGGAAGTGAAACTTGTAGCCTTGTGACACGATGTCTAGGACCTATTTGTCCTGGGTTATTATGTGCCAATTTTGAGAAAAAAAGTGCTAGTTTTCCCCCCTAAAGGTGCTGCCAGAAGATAAGTGCTTGGTGCAAGCAGGGGGAAGTCTTTGGGACTGTTTCCTGTATGGCTGTGATTTGTCTTCTCCACTTTTGGAGGCAGACACACCCCATTGTTTAGATCTGTACGAACCTTGGGGCTGGGATCTGCCTTTTGGGCATCTGTATCTGCCCCTTTGTGGTCTGTCTGACACTGGAAAGGACCAATTATTTGTAGGCCAGTGTCTGCTAAATCTTGGAGGCTGTACCTGTAAGAAATCCTTAACCGTTTGCATAGATTTAGCTTTGTCCTCCATTTTCTTTAAAACCTCCTCTGCTTTAACACCAGACAAGGTATCATGCTGTAATGGAGCATCTAATAATTTTGCTTTGACATGGTCAGGCAGATTTTGTTCCTTTAACCAAGCATGCCTCCTGATGACAGAACCCGTAACAGCGGCTCTGCAGGAGGCCTCCAAAGAATCAAAACCACATTGCAAAGTATGCTTTCCAACTTAAGCTGCATGCAATAAATCCTGCATTTCTTGGTTTATTGCACATTCAGAATTTATCAACATTTTCTGTTTAAGCAGTGACATAATATATTGCTGATATTTGAGCATATGAAACTGACAATTAAAGCCATTATAGCCAAGGTAGCAGAGGTGTAAATCTTCTTCCCCCATCTGTCCAATGCCCTAGAATCCCTGTCAGAGGGGGTAGGGCTTTTAGCAGTGGATGCCTTGACCCCTTTGGGACCCTGAGAGATAGTTTCCGTGTCAGCAGCGGGGTTTTTGAAAAGGAATTTATGAGAGTCAGGAACCCTATAGTACCTGTCCGGCTTAACAGGAGCTGGAGGTAAGGAGTCAGGGGTCAGACTGGACTCTGAAAATACATCATCTACAATGTCTAACACTGGTGGAATAGCTAGGGGCCTGTGTTATAGGAGTAAAAGGAAGTTTCTAAGTCTTTTCTTAGATTCTGAATAATCTTGGCTCTCCCAGTGGAAATGTTCCCTCATGGTATGCAAGGTTTCCCCAAAAGAGTAATCCTCAGGAGGAGAGGCTGAAGGGATAGATTCTTCAGCATCAGAATCTTCATAGGGAGGAAGAGAGTATTCCTGATCAGAAGAGGAATTAGATGAAATGGAAACCTGATATGAAGCTTCATATTCTGTCTCTTGCCTAGGCCTCTTATCAAGAGGGGGATGGGAACCCCTGATCAAAGTAATTAAGTCTTTGGTCATTTTAAGCATCTGTTTTTTGGGCATGGGAGGCCTGACCATGAGGCTGTTGTACTTGTTTCTTTGTCTTTAAAGGTGCTTTAGTCTTTGCCTTTGTAGCTGGACTCGCTTTAATGTATAATTGAGTAGGTCTGAAAACACCCTCAGAAGCAGATGCCTGCTCAGCGGCTCCGGACCCATCTAAGGGAAATAGTCTCCGAAGGTCCAATACTTTGAGCTTCCAGTGGCCTAGGCGACTCAACGTGGGAGTCAGTAGCGGCCTGCGGGTCCAAAGTAGCGGACGTCAGGCACTGCGAAAGCTCCTCACTGAAAACCAGCGACTTGCTTAGAGGAAGCCTCGTCGTTGGTTTTGGACTTCGGATGCCTGTCCTTTTCTTTGCGTTTCTTCTGAATTCCGGTGGTCGGATGGCTATCCGACGGCATCGTGTAATTAAATCTTCTGCCAAAATAGTGAAATGCAAAATCGTACCAACGCTTAATAGTGCGCTGGTTAAATCTAGCACAAAACAGACAACTAGCAACGTCGTGGTCAGGGCCTAGGCAAGGAATACAGTAAGCATGAAAGTTCTTATGAGGTATTTGCTTCCCACAAGAAATACAATTATTAACTTTTTCTGACATCCGTCTGGAGCAAGAAAAAAGTTTTCCCCAACGAGGTACTTAGCTTTTAATGAAGACTTCGGATCTGAAATTCGAACAGGAAAATCTCAGGAGTCGGCCGGCCGGCACTTATGAACCGCTTCTGCTTTGGGCACCGCGCGGTAAGAAAGACTGAAGAAAATGGCATCGGCTGCATCTTTTATACCCCTGGCGCACTGACGTCAGGGAAGAGGTGACAGCAACTGACGCCGGACCTAGACTTTGGAATTCAGGCCGACTGAGGGTAGCCTGGCAGCAGGATAACCCTAGTGTAATGACAGCAACAGTGAAACACGAAGAACATCGGCGAACTGGCGACTGGCTTAGAAGCGTTGGCGGAAGTTTTGGACCTCAACAGCCTTTTTCTTTGCGTTTTTTCGGTATTCCGATAGTCGGATGGCTAACCAACGTCATTTCTGGATAATTAAACCGAGAACCGAAATATTTAGAAGCAAAAATGTACCGACAGATAGTGCGCTGATTACATAAAGCACAAAACCGACAGCAAGGTACGTCGTGGTCAGGGCCTAAGCAAAGAATACAGTACAAACGAAAATCCTTATGAGGTATTTGCTTGCCAAGTAATACAATTATTAACTTTTACTGACATCGGTAAGGAGCAAGAAAAAGTTTCCCCAACGGGGTACTTAGGTTTTAGTTGAAGACTTCGTTCTGATACTCAAAAACGAAAATTTCAGGAGTCGGCCGACCGGCACTTGCGAACTGCTTCTGCTTCGGGCACCGCGCGGCAAGAAATACGGATGTAATGGCATCGGCCGGCATGTTTTATACCCCTGATGACATGATGTCATGGAAGAAGGGTCAGCAACCGATGCAGGACCCAAGACTTTGTTAATCAGGCCGACAGAGCAACCTGCCAGCAGATTATTCCAATGTAATGACTGCAACAGTGAAACACTAAGAACATCCCAGTGGTCATTGGCAATGGTGGCCCAGGTGCTTGCGTGAAAGGAGAGTTTTCCTCCAATGGGTAAGTGAAGGTGGGCACAGGGAGGCGAGTCATTGTGAGTTCTTACCATAAGGGGTGGCTTAGAACTCCCTCGTTTTGCAGCGGAGGTAGTCCATTGCTTAGACCTCTGCATTCCCTGTGGCTGCTGTCAGGGGGATCTGGTTCCCCGGGGCCTATGCTGGACTGGCTTGGATTGAGCAGGAAAGGACCAGTGTTTGGTGGGACAATGCCTACTGAACCTGGGTACCTGTAAGAAATCCTTAACTGTTTGCACAGATTTTGCTTTTTCTTCCATCTTTTTTAAGACCTCCTCTTAGTGCCAAATAAGTTATCTTTGTGCAGGGGGGCATCCAACAATTTAGATTTGACATGTTCTGGCAGGGGCTGTTACTTATAAGCCATGCATGCCTTCTAATGACAGATCCGGTGACTGCTGTCTTGCAAGAAGCTTCTAGGGCATCAAAACCACAGTGCAAGGTGTGTTTAGTTACTTGAGTTGCAGAATGCATTAACTCTTGTCATTCTTTAGATTCTGCCCAAACAGGAAAGGAAGACAATTTTTGTTTGAGGAATTCCAGGTATGACGCTGAAATTTTAGCATATGGAACACAAGAGTAGCTGAGGTGTATACTTTTTTACTCCATCTGTCTAGTGTTCAGGAATCCCTATCTGAGGGGGTGGGATTCTTAGCAGAGGTTGCTTTAATCCCTTTGGGCCCTTGAGAAATTACCTCAGGGTCAACAGTATGATTGTTAAAAAGAAATTTGTGCGAGTCAGGGACTCTATAGAACCAGTCTGTTATTCTGGGTGCAGGAAGGAAGGGTGTCAAGAGTCAAGCTGGATCCCAGGAAAACATCCTCCACAACATCCAGGACTGGGGGGATGGCCAAGAATTTGTGCTGTGGAAGATCTAGGAATTCCCCGAGTCTCTTTTTAGACAGAGTCCTGACTTTCCATTGGAAATGCTCTCAATGCAGGATTTCCCCAAAGGGAAAATCCTCTGAGGGAGAGGCTGAAGGGATGGAATCCTCGGCATCAGAATCCTCATATATAGAGAGGGGTTGCATTTCTTCATAATCAGAAGCATCAGTCATCTGACTCTTGTTCAGACAGAACTACAGGGGACAGATCACTCTTCCTTTCGGAGGGGGTAGCTTGGCTTCCACTGATCAGCATGATAAGGTCTTCCGCCATTTTAAGCATCTGAGACTGAGGCAAGGAAGCAGGTGCCTGGGTGTGGGTTGGTTTCTTGGGTGTGGTTCGTACCCAGGGCCCATGAAACTAATTTTCAAAAGAACGGTAGTCGCAAAAGATGTCAGTCTGCGTCAAGAATCGGTAGTGCAAAGGACTTCCTCGGAAGCTGGTGCCTGCTCAGAGGCTCCGGACCCATCCATGGTAGAGATGACCGCAGGATCCTTAGTCGAAGAAGAGTTTTGCGGCATGCCAGACTCCGAAAGGGTCTCTGTAGTGGTCTGTGAATCCACAAAAGTGGGCATTAGGGGCTGCGAAAGCGCCTCACTGAGGACCGAAGAACTGCCAGCTAACTTGACGGAAGCGTCGTTGGTAGGTTTGGACCTGTGCGGTCTTGTCTTTATCTTTACATTTTTTCAGATCTGCTGTCGGATGGCTTACCGAAGCCATATCGGAATTAGGGGACTGTAAGCAAAAATATCTGGCTACAATAAGGGCCAGACGACAGATAGTTCTGGTGTTGAACAAAGCACAGAAGAGACAACGGGGGAAGCCGTGGTCTAGGTCTAAGCAAGTGACACAGTAAGAATGGAAGTCTATGTGTGGTACTTGCTTTCCACAGAAAAGACAATTAACTTTGTCTGACATTGGTTAATGCAAGAAAAAACATCCCCAATGGGGTACTTAGCTTTAGAAGACTTCATCTTCAATTTGGTAGATGAAAAGTACAGTTTTGTACCTACCATAAATGTAGATGTCCGATAGGTATGCATCTGCAGTCATCACATATGGGTTTGTCCTGCCTCAGGCAGCCCTTCGGTCGGCCGGATTCCAAAGTCTGGGCCCGGCGTCGGCTGATGTCGCACTTTCCCCGACGTCAGAGCGCCTGGGGTATAAAAACATCAGCCGACGCCATCTTCCTCAGTTTTCCTTGCCCCAGATGCCAGGTGCCCTCTAAGGAAGGCTAAATTTGGAGAGAAGCATTTAAAAATCCAAACATGCACAATAATATAAAAACAAATACACCATAATAGATCACCCCAGCTAGCTATAAGAGGGGTAAGTACCCAAGAAATACCACAGAGGGAAAGGAGGGAGGGTAAACCTGACTGCAGATGCATACCTATCGGACATCTACATTTATGGTAGGTACAAAACTGTACCATGTCCTTCAAGGATGCATCTGCAGTCATCACATATGGGTAGAATACCATAGCCAATCTGGGGGTGGAGGAACTATGTAAAGGATGGTGTAGCTAAAATGCCCTGCAGGACTGCCGTAGCAAAGCCTGCTCTGGATCTGGAATATAAAGGAAAATTGTAATGCTTGACAAATGTATGCACAGAGCTCCATGTAGCAGTTTCTAAAATGTCCTTGGTAGCCACCCCTCTTAAGAAGGCTGTGGAGGTGGCTGTGGCTCTCGTGGAATGAGGTCTAATGTTAGCTGGCACAGTTTTTCCATGAAAGGAGTAACAAAAACGAATGCAATTCCCTATCCATTTTGAAACTGTCTGTTTGGAAATTGCTTTTCCTTGTGTACCAGCAGCATATGCTACCAACAGCTGGTCAGTTTTTCTGTAACCTTTAGTTCTGTCCAAGTAGTAGCGCAACTGTCTGTGTATGTCCAGGGTGTGCAGAAGTTTCTCCCCTTTGTTTTGTGGATTTGGAAAGAAGGTAGGCAAGTGAATTGCTTGATTTAATGAAACCCTGGATACCACCTTTGGCATAAATGTAGGATTGGTTCTCAATCAAACTCTGTCCTGATGAAAAATAAGAAATGGCTGTACTGCCACAAGGGCCTGTAACTCAGATACTCTTCTTGCTGAGGTTATGGCCAGAAGGAAAGCAGTCTTCCAAGACAGGAACTGTAGTTCTGCAGATGCTGCTGGTTCAGAGGGAGGCAGTGTTAGTTTTTCCAACACGAAGTTAAGGTCCCAAGTAGGTAGAGGTGGTTCCCTTGGAGGACTGATGTTTTTGATTCCTCTTAGAAACTGTCTTAGGAGAGGATGAGAGAAGACAGGTGGATCAGTATTGTACTCTGCTGAAATTGCTGAAGCATGAATTTTAATGGAAGAGTAAGACAGACCATTGTGGAACATTTCTGCCAAGTATTCCAGGATATGTGCCATGGTCATCACTGTCGCATCTAGGCCCTTTGTGGTGTTCCAAATGTGGAATCTTTTCCATTTTGCTGAATATGCCTTTCTTGTGGAAGGCTGGCGAGCTTCCATAATAATATCTTTCACTCTCTGGGATAGCTTGTCCTGAGGAGGAATCAAGGTATTTTCCAGGCTGTTAGTTGCAAGGTTTTCAGGTTGGAATGCAGAGTTTTGTAATTGTGCTGTGTCAGTAGAAGTGGCCATAGAGGAAGAGGCCATGGTTTCGTGCGTGACAGGCTCTTTAACAGTGGGTACCCGTGCTGTCTTGGCCAGTCCGGAGCTATCAGAATCACTTTTGGCTGCTCTGTCCTGATCTTCAGTAAAACCTTGGTCATTAATGGGAGAGGTGGAAATGCATACACTGTCAGAGTTCTCCAGCTGAAAGAGAGGGCGTCCACTTTCCATGCTTGTGGGTGGTATGTCCTTGAGCAGAATTTCTTCAGTTGATGATTGTGGGGGGAGGCAAAAAGATCTAAGCCCGGCCTCCCCCATGATTGTGTTATCTGTAGAAAGATGTCTGGGTGCAGCATCCATTCGTGTGCATCCATGATATTTCTGCTTAAGCTGTCCGCCAGTATATTGTCTTTCCCTGGCACAAACTGGGATTGTAGCTGTATATTGAGTTTCAAGGAAAGTTCCCATAGATTCATTGCCAGCCTGCAAAGAGGATAGGAATGGGTGCCTCCTTGCTTGTTTATGTACCACATAACCGTGGTGTTGTCTGTCCTTATTAGCAGATGGCCATGATGCAGAAAGGGTTTGAAGGCTTCGACTGCATGTATCACTGCCAGCATTTCCTTTTGGTTTATGTGCATGCATAGCTCTTTTTGTGACCATAGACCTTGAATGCATCTGCCCTCCATGTGCGCTCCCCATCCGTGGTCTGAAGCGTCTGTTGTAATGGTTTGGCTGGCTATTGGTTTGCTGAAAGGCAGACCCCCGTTTGACTGGCTTGCTTGAGCCCACCACAGAAATTCCTTTTGAAGTCATGGAATGAGTGGTATCAAAGTTTCCAGGCTGTGACTGTGCTGAGTCCATAAACTCCTTAGGTACCATTGTAGTTTCCTCATATGCAGTCTTGCTTGCGGAATCAGAAGGATGCAAGAAGCCATGTAACCCAGGGCCTGCAGGATTTTCCTTGCAGTCAGCTGGGTTTGTCTTGTCAGATTTTTGAAGTAATCTGGTAGTTGATTTTGTTTTTCTTCTGTGAGGAAGGCCATTTGGGTGGTTGTATCTAGATCTGCACCCAGAAAGGTTATTCTTTGGGATGGAACAAGTCTTGATTTGTGAAAGTTGACTGTATATCCCAAGGCCTGAAGTAGGTGGCTGGCATAATTCAAGTGTTGTACCAAAGTTTATTGGCTGTCCGCTTGTATAAGGTAGTCGTCCAGATATGGGTATATTTGAATCCCCTGAAGTCTGCAGTGTGCAATTACTGATGCCAGGCATTTCGTGAATACTCTGGGCGCAGTAGATAAGCCAAAGGGCAATGCTGAGAATTGATAATGCTCTGACCCTGCAAGAAATCTGAGGTGTCTTCTGCAACTTTGTCTGATAGGGACATGCAGGTATGCCTCCTTGAGGTCTAGAGTTACCAGCCAAGACCCCTTGCCCAGCATGGGAAGGAGCTGCTGTAGAGTCAGCATTTTGAACTTTGGCACAATGAGATAAGTATTCAGTGCGGACAAGTCGAGAATAGGCCTCCATTGTTTTTCTTTTCTTGGAACAAGGAATAGTCTGGAATAAAATCCTTGGCCTTGTTCTGAGAGAGGAACCTTTTCTATAGCTTTCATTTGCATTAAGCTGGAAATTGAAATTTGTTTCAAAGCCTCTGCCCTTTGATTCGGTGGCAGGTCTGGCATGCCCTTTCTTTTGGTAATGTGTGGAAATGAAACCTGTATCCTTTGTCTATTATTTGCAGTGTCCATTTGTCCCTTGTAATACTGTGCCAATTTTCTGAGAATAAAGAAAGCTTTCCACCCAAAGGTGCTTCCAATTGAGCCCTGGTTGGCGGTGTCAAAGTAAAGTCATTGAGCCTGTCCTTGTGCAGCAGTTGAAGGTCCTGCATTACCTTCTCTGGTTGGGAGGCTGCCATTGACGTCCTCTGTAGGAGCCTCTAGCTTGCCCTCTACCTCTGGCATGCCTGTTCTTGCCTCTCTGAAACCTCTCTATGTCTGGAAAGGACCAATTCTTGGAAGGCCAATTCCTGCTGAATCTTGGTGGTTGTACTTGGAGAAAATCTTTGACTGTTTGTACGGATTTTGCCTTTTCTTCAAATTTCTTTAGGACCTCCTGAGCCATGGAGCCAAATAACTTTTGCTTTTCCAGAGGAGCATCCAGCAGCTTTGCTTTAACATGGTCTGGCAGAGATTGTTCCTTCAGCCAAGCATACCTACGTATGACTGCTCCAGTCATAGCTGACCTACATGAAGCTTCCATTGCATCATAACCACATTGCAAGAAATGGTTGCTAACCTGTTGTGAGTTATGTACCAGATCCTGAAGTGACTTGCGGTCTAGGGGGTCAGGCGAAGACAGTTTTTTATACAATTCATCTAACAAATACTCTTGGTACTGTATCATATGAAACTGACAATTTAATGCCCTCATAGAAAGAGTAGCAGAAGTATACACTTTTTTACCCCATCTTTCTAAAGCTCTGGACTCCCTTTCAGAGGGGAGAGGATTCTTAGCAGTGGCAGCTGCAACCCCTTTAGGGCCCTGGGAAATAGTTTCTGGATCAGTAGAGTGGGCCTTGTAAAGGTAAAGATGCGAGTCCGGGACCCTGTAGTACCTATCGGGTTTGGCAGGAGCCGGACGGAGAGAATCAGGGGTAGTGCTAGAGTCAGAGTACACATCATCAATGACATTCAAAACAGGAGGAATAGCTAAAGGTCTATGCTGAGGCAAATGTAAAAAGGTCCTTAATCTTTTCCTGGAATCAGAGAATTCCTGGCCCTGCCATTGGAAATGCTCTCTCATGGTGTGTAGTGTCTCCCCAAAGGAAAACTCTTCAGGAGGGGAGGCCGAGGGAATAGATTCCTCTGCATCAGAATCCTCGTAGGCCGAAAAAGCCTCCTCCTGGTGGTCCGAGAGAGTAGAGCCATCAGAGGCCTCATCTGAGGAGTGGGGATCAGAGGGCTCAACCCTGGGCCTTTGTTTGGAGGAGGTTGAGAGCCCTGTCCGGATGAGGTTGAGAGCCCCTAATTAAAGAGATAAGATCCTCTGCTAAGCTTAGAATCTGTGAACCAGTAGAGGGTCCCTGAGGGATAACCTTGGGAGGCAAAGCTTTTGAGAGTTTAGCAGCTTTAGCCCTGGAGAATGCCTTAATGGACATGGATGCAGGAGGCCTGGCTGCACCACGTGCTGGTGTAGATTTGTCTAAAGGAATGGTGTCGGAAGGTTCCAGGACACCAGTTTCTGTTGGAAATTCAATAACAGACTCAGCCGGGGCCTCCGGGACCGAGGTAGTCGGTTGAGCGGTTTCGGTAATTGGAAGTACCAAGGACTCTGTTTCAGCCAAGACCGAGACACTCGCGGTAGGCCTGGCCGTGGTTTCAGCCGAAACCGCGACCCGCGTGTGTCGGTCCATGTCCTTCCGTTTCTTAACTAAATGAGAAGTCGGAGTCTCCGACGGCATATTATACGAAAAACTAGCCCCCAAAAAATTCCTCTGCAAACTCCGCCCGACGTCCAAGAGTGCGTCGGTTGAAGGAAGCAGAGGCTGAACAGGCCGAGACGTTGTGGTCTGGGCCTAGGCAGGGGAGGCAGTAAGAGTGGAAATCCTTATGAGGTATTTGTTTCCCACAAGTTAAACAATTATTAACTTTATCTGACATTGGCTGAGGCAAGAAAGAGTCCCCAACGGGGTACTTAGCTTTTTGAAGTCTTCGGTAGCTGAATTACAGGAGCTGGCCGACCGGCACTTGCGAACTGCTTCTGCTTCAGGCACCACGCGGCAAGAAAGACTGAGGAAGATGGCGTCGGCTGATGCTTTTATACCCCAGGCGCTCTGATGTCTGGGAAAGTGCGACCATCAGCCGACGCGGGACCCAGACTTTGGAATCCGGCCGACCGAAGGGCTGCCTGAGGCAGGACAACCCATATGTGATGACTGCAGATGCATCCTTGAAGGACATCTTAGGTAGCGGCCGACCGGCACTCGTGTGAACTGCTTCTCTTCAGGCTCCACGGCAAGAAAGACTGATGTAATGGCGTCGGCTGCCTTACTTTATACGACTGACGACTTTTCCTGAAGCAACAGCAGCCAACGCAGAAATACTAAACCTCTGGTATTCAGGCCAGCCGAGGGTTACCCTGGCAGGGATAACCCAAATGTAATGATTGCAACAGTGAAACACGAAGAACATCAGAGTAAACAAGGATGATCAGAAATGTGTATCACATTCACAAACTGAACTACAAGGGAGAAGTACTGCAAAATCAAATTGTTCTTTTAAATAACTTACACAGTTTGTGTCTACTCTATTTCCCTGCTTTTTGCAAAAAAAAAAAAAAAAATTGATCCCCATACACAGTAAAGCAAAAAGCAAGATGTCACAGCTCACAATATGTAGTGTCAAATGGTGCAATTTCTGCAAAATCTGCTGCTTAATTAAGTGAAATGTCAATTCCCTATAGTAAAATAAGTTTCTTGTCCTATTCTTGGGGTGGAGGGGGGTTCTGAGGCAGACACTGGTACAGAAGGGGAAGGAGCCAATGGAGCAGAGGGTGGAGCGGTCTCAGACAGCACACTCCATCACCTCAAAGTCACGGACAGAGAGAGACTCCAGCTCAGAAGAACCTGGAGACCTCCTCCGAACAGAAGGTGATGGCTCTGAGGTTGATGCAGGAGCCGAGCTCACCTGTGCCGAAGAAAAGGGGGGGGGGGTCGGACAAGGGTCCGATGCCACTCCTCCCCCCATCAGAGCCGACGAGAGAACATCGGCCCCCAGATCCCTCCACAGACTAAGGTATCATGGAGATCGGAGAGGTGGTCGGAACTGACAAACTTAGGGTTGTCAGAACAGATGGTTCCACCACCACGACTTCCATGTACTCTGGCTCCGAACTGGATACAGTCGGAGGAGGAATTGATGAAAAGACTGGTTAGGCAAACAACACCACTTCCTTCTTCCTACTTCTGGGCTCGACAACAATTTTGCAAATACCGGTGTCTTGAACAGCCTCTTCACAACTCTTTCCGCATCATCATCCGAAAGGCTCCTGGATGACAGAGAGGAGTGTGCAGAGGCCCGGTGACTACCTGCCAGAGATTGTAAAATGGGAGACTGTGGAACAGATCTCACCGGCTCCAAGGAAGGGGACCTAGATCTTTTGTGAGTCTGGGATGGCTCCGAGACTGATGATGAAGGCTCCAGAGAGTGAGTCTTATCAGAGCAAACTGTCCGCTCCGAAGGTTCGCAAGACTTGTGTTTAGATTTGGTCGGTACAGAGGACGGAGCCGACGAAGATGCAGGTTTATCGTCCTGTTTTTTTGCAGGCTGAGTTTCTCCAGACGCAGCTTCAAAAGGGGTTTTTAATAAACCTCGTAGAATAAGCTTGTTTTGTCTGTACTGCAGGACTCGTGCACTAAAGCCACAACAGATGGAACACGAGTCCTGCAGGTGAACAGCCCCTAAACAGTACACGCAACTCATGTGCCCATCCATAAGGGACATTTTTAGCAACATGAGTTGTATTTTTTAAACCCTGATGGTTTTGGTTCCTTGGACATGGTAAAATACCTGAAACAACAATAAAGCTAACGTACTTAACTGACCAACAATTTATTTATTTATTTTTTTTAACAGAAGGAAAGAGAGGTAGTCTCAAACGTCTACTTCCCCTAAGGAAAGAAGAGCCTCTAACTAAAACGGCTAAAGTAGAAAGGAGGGAAAGAAAAAGGTGAAAGCCCTCTAACTTAAATGGGGTGCCGACAGGGATCACAAAGGCAAGGTAGGCCCACGGAAATGACAGCCACAACAAAACCAACAACAAACAACCGAAGGTTTTAGAGAGGGGTTGTAGAATATAAGGAAAGTTAGACTAATGCTACGGTATACAAAAAACTATCCAAAAACTGTCACAATATTCACAATTTAGCACAAGAAAAAACTACTTGTGCCTGAGCCAGCAGAAGACAATCTCAATGCCGCAAAAGGCAAACGAGATCTGGGTAGCTACCGCTAGGCATGTCGGGATAGGGGTTAGCCTCGAGCCAGTAAAGACTTTGAGCTATAGTATGTGGCCGAGTTCAGCTCCAAACCCAA
The DNA here is from genome assembly GCF_019279795.1 of Protopterus annectens. Lineage (NCBI taxonomy): Eukaryota > Metazoa > Chordata > Ceratodontiformes > Protopteridae > Protopterus > Protopterus annectens. Next base: position 1,195,557,025 of record NC_056731.1, on the reverse strand, counting down.
ACAGAAAGAAGGAAGGCGAGATAGGGACAACATCAAGGATTATCAGAAATGTACAACACATTCACAAACTGAACTATAAGGGAGAAGTACTGCAAAATCAAAATGTTCTTTTAAATAACTTGTACAGTTTGCGTGTCTACTCTATTTTTGCTGCTTTTTGCAAAAAAAAAAACAAAAAAAAATGATTCCCATACACAGTGAAGCAAGAAGTCACAGCTCACAAACTGTAGAGTCCAATGGTGCAATATCTGCTTCCTAATAAGTGAAATGCCACAATTCCCTACAGTAAAATAAGTTTCTTGTCCATGTGCATAACTATACAACAAATTTTACACAGTAGTGCCTATGCAGGAAGTGCTGTATTGAACATTAAACAGAAAGAGGGTTTCAATGGGGAAGGAGAGAGCTGTGACACAATATGAAATATGCAACATGTATTCACAAGAACTCTGAATGAATGGTACTGCAAAATCAAAATGTTTTTATAAGCAGCACCTGCTTGCTCCAATTCTCTTTCCCTGAAAATGTCTCATCTTAATGTGCAAGCCTTGTTTTTATAAAAATGCTGATCTTTCCTCCAAGTACACCACATGAAAAGTGAAATGCTGTTACATTTTACTCTAAAATGTCTTGCCCACCCCCCTGCACTGAACAACATTGGGTACTATTTTCACTGTGCTTTGTGCAAACTGACAAAGAAATTTTACCTACAGAGCTTAAATTTCACATCGGTTAGTTAGCCTGTGGGTCAATTTCTCTGAAGTGCTGCAGTAACATTTTTTGTTATACCTTTTTAACTCAAACATTACTTTTACAACAAATCTAATTATGTTGCTTCCAAGTAAACCATGAAAAAATGTCACCGCTCTAGTTGGTACATTTTCTGGCCCCATGAGTGTAACTATAAGGCTTGGAAGTAGAGGGGATTTGCAGACTAATTTTTACATTACAGCGCATAAACTGCACTAGTAGAAAGCTGTGGGGTAGTTCACCTATGTAAAACACCAACAGCAATCTCTATTACCACCTCAGTAGCATACCACATGTATTATGCAAAAAGGGGTCCTACTAGAGCTGGACCACAATAAATTTTAGACGTATTGCCAGAATTCATCTAACATCATGTACTAATAATAGAATGGAGGGAATGATACTGGAAGACATGGCTTTGAAGCAATATTTATGTTTTCTGCCTCTGATATCAATAATGGATGTTCATTTCCATAGAGAACTACAAGGTATTTAGTTTCAAACTGAAAAAGTACCTCAGGAGAAACAAAACTGAGCCACAAATGAGTGCTTCCTTCCATCTATCCCTGCACACACTGCTTTTACCAAAGCATGACGACTAAATGTCCAAATATCTGTACATATTCAGTATGCAAACGCTAAACTTTTCCAGAACAGTGCCATGTGGAAAACGCTACACTTTCATTTTAGGAAAAGACAGTACAACTTTGCTGTAGCACCTAGTCTTTTTTTTTTTCCTGACACACTAGTACTAAACAAAATAACTGCATAACACAACAAACTTGTGTGTGAAATGGAATTATTATTCTGGATGGAAATGCATCCTTCTGCATACGCTAGGAGTACAGAAAAAAAAATCTCTGCACACTGAAATATCTGACCAGATTATACTGTTATACTGCTCAATTACTTACTCCAATTCAAAATTCAAATCTACAAACTGTACATAAATGGGAAATAGATGAACAAGTTAAACAAAATACTATAAAACCAATGAATCTAAGCAAGGAAAGGTTATTATTGCATAATTTTCTTAAGTCAAACCACATACAGGGCAGGCCACATCCTAGAGGAGGAATATAGTAACTTGCACCTCTGTGCCTCGCAGGGTAATTCGATTCCATTTGTAACCAAGTGCAACTGTTAGCATTGCTGCTTAACAGGTCTTCAGTTATCAAACAGGAATTCTTTCTGTATAAAGTGTGCATAGTCTTCAGCCAGATGCTTGTGGGTGCATTCATGAATGTGTTGTGTGTGTGCACGCACAAACAGAGCTTCCACAATTATTTTCTTCACCTTGTGCTCAATCAATCAGTGGTAGAACAAGAGTCTAACCCCAACAAAAACAAAATACGGAAGTGGATTATCAGACATCAAATGACAAAGTCAGCACATATCACTTTAAAATCCTTGCACTGACTTTCAGATTGTTAGTTATGTATTTCAGGCTCCATTTCTTACACAGGGTATTTTCCTACTGTTTACATTACATCCACTACACAGAAATGTAGGACTAGGACTGCAAAATCATAAGCAGTACTATATAACCGGGACACTGGAAATCACTCACTCACCACAACAGCAAAGCTTGACAGCTGAACACACAGTTATGATCACAGACACAATCATAATTCTTTGCAGTGCATGCAGCTTTATCTGCTCCATGTACTAACACCAGTTAAGAGTGAGAAACAGAAAGTGGAGGAGCATGAAATGTTTTAAAGATGGTAAAACACTGGCATTGTCAGAGTGACAACAGACAGAAACGAAGTGTCCAGCAGAAGAACAGAGAGCTTTAAAAGCTGATACAAAGTGTTGCAAAAGGAATTGTGTAAGTGTTCAAGGGTGAGGTTCTAACAGCTTTTAAGTTGTTTTACTTTCTGCCACTGTTCTTCACTGGCAGGCAAAGCCCATAAGACACAACCTAACTAACACCACCACAAGTACTGTTACTCCTGGGTCTCACAGTAGAGAACTGCCTAACATGCTTAACTTTTTCCTCATATAGTATAATCTTGGCACTCCATTTTACTTATTACACATATTTCTAGAAGTAACATGGCTTTTTTGAACAACACTGGAAAACCATCCTTGATGTTAAAATGTATAAAGGGATACACTTCAAACAAGTTTCTGGTTCCATCTCCTGAAGGTCAGGAATAGACGGTAGTTACAATGCCATTTTCATATTGAAACTTTATTGCCTCAAAATGTTTTATCTTCAGGGCAGCAGGTAGCACAAAATCCTGCAGTATGAAGCAAAAAATGGTGAAGCTGTAAAATGAAATAAATTTCAAGGAAAATGTATTCTTTGGTGAAATAAAGCTGCAGATCTGCCTCTTGGTGCATTAGTTAATGAGCAGACTGTTGGCATTCACACTAATAATGGTAATTTGTTTAAATGGAAGATTCAAACCACAAACAGTGTGTTCAAAAGAGGAAAGGTAGATGACCTTACCGGACACTCAGGTAACTACATTTAACTATTGCTGTTAAGGGAAATTTAAACACTTGGCCCGTCATTATTTTAGATTCCCAAAGGTTGCCAATGATGACTGATCTCAACAAACCTAGGGAATCAAAGTATTAATAAACAGGACTTGCTTCTGAAGGAGCTGCAGCAACTCCTCAGAGAGTCTCACTGCTGTCTAAGTTTATAAAACTTTTAGTTATGTACTTACCATAACTTTAGATGTATGGGATCCATCTCGCCTACATTCTCTACAGATTGGTTCGGAGCCGATCCTCGGCTCTGACTCGGCACGCTATACTATAGAACGAAGTCTCGTATTGGCCGAGTTACCTCATATCCCAGGATGCCCTACTACTGCTTCCCCAGATCTTGTTTGTCCGCACACATGCACACACACATAGACTGATGTTATAAGATTGCCAGGTGTTTCAAGAGAGGAAACAGTTGTATTCGGACCGTCCGGTCTCTTCTGGCCTCCAAGGTAGGGGGAAGGAGGGTGGGTTATTAGGAATGTAGGCGAGATGGATCCCATACATCTAAAGTTATGGTAGGTACATAACTAAAAGATGTAATGTGATCCTATCTCGCCTACATTCTCTACAGATGGGACAGCGTCCCTAGCACCTAATTCCTGGGTGGCTCACTGGAAAAAGGTCCGGAGAACCGTGGAACCGAAGGCAGCTCGACCCCTAGATGCCACATCCAATTTGTAGTGAGAGATAAAGGTGTGTAGAGTAGAACACGTAGCAGCCGCACAGATGTCATTAATAGAGAGCTTGGAATGAAAGGCTGCCGAAGTGGCCATAGCCCTGGTAGAATGAGCTTTCACAGGAATTGTAAAGGTCCTTATTTGAAATGCGGTAAATATGACTGATACAGTCTCTGATCCACTTGGCAATAGTGACTTTCGTGACGGATTTGCCCAATTTATTGTCCGAAAAAGACACAAACAGTTGATCTGATTTTCGTGCTTGTTGTGTCCTATCCAAATAGAAACGTAATTGTCTGTGTACATCTAAGCTGTGAAAGGGTATACTCAGCTCTGTTTGTATACTTAGGGAAAAAAAACGGTAATTCCAGTGATTGTTGCAAACAAAAGTTAGAACAAACCTTTGGTATAAAGGATGGGTTTGGTCTAAGAGATACTCTATCCTTGTGAAATACCAGGTATGGTGGTTTGACACATAAGGCTTGAAGTTCTGAAACTCGCCTGGCTGATGTGATAGTAACTAGAAGGGCAGTCTTCCAAGAAAGAAATTTCAAGTCACAGGTTGCTGCCGGCTCAAAGGGGGGTGCGGTTAATGCGCCTAACACTACGTTAAGGTCCCACGGTGGTGCAGGATGCAATATAGGGGGCCGTAAAGGGCAAGCTCCTTTAATAAAAGCTTTGCACAACTTGTTGCTCATTAAAGGTGGTTCTGCGTTCTCATGAAAATTAGAAATAGCTGCCAATTGAACTTTGATGGTAGACACCGAACAACCCTGGTTGAACAGGGAAGTTAAAAACTTCAGAACCTCTGACACAGAAGCAGTCATAGGGTCTAGTCCTCGGAGTTGGGCCCAAATAGCAAACCTCTTCCATTTACTACTATACATCTTTTTAGTAGAAGTCTTGTGGGCCGAGGACAAAATATGCATGACTTCAGGGTCGAAAGAATGGCTCCTAACTATGGTCGGAAGAGGAGTAGCCAAGTTGCTAGCTTCAATGAATGGAGGGACTGATGGAGCTGTCCTGACTGATGCGTCAGGAGGTCCGGAACTTGGTCCAGGAACCAGGGACCGTCCAATGCATACTTGCGAAGAAAGGGGAACCAAACTTGACGAGGCCAGTATGGGGCGATTAGAATTATTTTGCTTCTCAATCGGCTCGCCTTCTGAATCAGCTTGGGGAGAAGGGGAACCGGTGGAAAGGCGTATAGCAGACCGGGGGGCCAAGCTTGGATCAGAGCATCCTTGGGGGTCTCCCCGGGAACTGGAATGAGAGAGAAGAACTGTTGGCATTTTGCGTTCAGGGGAGTTGCGAAAAGATCGCAACATGGAACTCCCCATCTTGTGAAAATCTGTGTCACCACTTTGTGATTCAAGGACCATTCGTGAGGGGAGAGAATAGTCCTGCTCAGTCTGTCGGCTATCACATTGGATGTTCCCGGAATGTGAGTTGCCACTAGAAAGCGTTTGGTAGCAATCGCCCAATCCCATACCTTCATGGCCTCTCTGCAAAGGGGGTAAGACCTGGTCCCTCCTTGCTTGTTCAAGTACCAGACTACCGACATGTTGTCGGACTGAATGGCAATCGTCCCCTGGGGGAGGTGATCGTGCAGTGCTTGCAACGTTAGAAGCACCGCCCTCATTTCCAGGATATTGATGTGGAGAAGATGCTCGCAGTGCCTTGGACCGACCTGTCCAGATATTGTCCCCCCCACCCTGTCTGGGAGGCGTCCGTAGTCAACGTGGCCGAGGGGGATGGGGGAACGAAAGGTCACCCCTGATCCAGGTTGGAGGAAAGAAGCCACCAACGAAGATCCTGTTTGCAAGTCTCTGTGATCACTATTTGGTGACTGAGGGGGAGGTCTTGATAAGACCAATGGACTGAGAGGAGCCACTGGAGTATCCGCATAAGCAATCTTGCCAAGGGGACGAGAAGAATGGTGGCTGACATGGAACCTAACAGCTGTAGGACCATTCTCGCTGGAGCGCGACGTCTGAGGAGTAACGCCCGAACCTGAGACTGCAATGTTGCTATCCTTTCCGCAGGAAGATAGACTCGCATCTGCCTTGAGTCTATTTCTGCACCAATAAACAGAATACGCTGTGATGGCAGCAATACGGATTTTGTCCAATTGAATGTGATTCCTAAGGAGCTGCCTAGGGAGATAGTGGCTGCTAGAGTTTTTAAGAGTAGATGCCTTGAAGTGGCAGTTAGGAACCAGTCGTCTAGGAATGGAAACACCTGGAATCCTAGACTTCTCAGGTGAGCAGTCACCACTGCCAAACATTTGGTGAACACCCTGGGGGCTGTGGTGAGACCAAAGGGCAGTGCACGGAACTGAAAATGACTGTCCCCTAGGCTGAAGCGCAAGTGTCTCCTTGACGCCTGATCTATCAGAATGTGATAATAGGCGTCTTTGAGATCGATGGAGCACATCCAAACACCGTTCTCCAGAAGCGGGAGAATGGTTTGCAAGGTGACCATCCGGAATTTGGACTTTTTCACTGATCGGTTTAATCTGCTGAGATCCAAAATGGGCCTCAGGTCCCCGGTCTTTTTTGGTACCAAAAAGAATCTTAAGTCCCTAATCCGGCCTGATCTGCGGGGACAGGTTGGATGACTCCTTTTTGAAGCAGCTTTGAAATTTCGATGGCTGCCATATTCCATTGACTGGGTGGCGGGTCCGGGATTCTTTGGGATGGTGGAGGGGGTTGAGAGAAGGGAATGCAGTAACCTCCGGCGGTGATTCGGAGCACCCATCGGTCCTGAGTGATACTTTCCCAGGTCTTTATGTGCCTCGAAAAATGACCCCAGACTGGCTCCGGAGCTGCACAGTCGGGCACTCCTTCAGGGATGCTGGAAGGAGGAGGAGCCACGAAAGGACTCACGGTCTCCAGTGTTGCGGGGGCCTCCGCCACCTCTGGGACGGAGTCTCCCTGAAAAATTTCCCCTTCCTCTGCCTCTAGAAGGGGAATCGCTCTGCTGCGATGAGTAAGACTTTTGAGACTTACGGAACCACATTTTCCCTCCTCTTCGAGCCTTGGGATAAGGTCTGAAGGGAGTGGAAAACCGGGCCCCTACGGCAGTTAAAGTCTTACCCTCCTGCTCGCAGCGAGTCAAAGTGTCCTTTACCTTGGGCCCAAAAAGGGAGGACTCAACGAAGGGGGCGTCAGCAAAGGAAGACTTAAAGGCCTCCGCAAAGTGACACAGGCGTAGCCAGGCTTGTCTCCGTTGAGCAACACCTGTGCCCGCCGCTCTGCTTGCTCCTTCGGCTGCATATGAAATGAGCCTCATGGGCGAGTTGGATAGGGAGGAAAGGGTAGCCAACTGGGAGTTAACCGTCTGGGCTAACTGCTCCGGTAAGTTACCAGAGAGGGTATCCGACAGCTCCTTGACCAGATCCCTCTGCAGTCTCGTAAAGTGCGTGAGGTAATTCAGAGACCTTAATGTAAAGGTTGCTGAAGCAAGGGTGCGCTTCCCATACCGATCCATGCTCCTAGACTCCTTATTAGGAGGATGGACGGATGTTGAAGCCTCTGCCACATCTTGTTGGGTAGCAGATGCCACCACCAAGGCATCTAGAGCCACACCTTTGGTAAGAAAGTCCTTATCAGGGGGTGCCGAAAGGAATTTATTGGGGCGAGCTGGCACCGGTTCAACAGAGTCCGGATGTTCCCACGCCGAGAGAACAAACCCAGGAGCTCATCGAAGGGCGGAGACACCCAGGAGGCGGAGGGCTGAGCCCCGAAGGCCTTGAGGAACACCGACTCCTCAGCAGAAGGGGGTTTGGACTGCCAGTCGCCTCATTGCTTAAGGATTTCCAAGATGTCCGCAAAGGAGACATCATCCGAGGACGACTTGGGGGACCCTTCCGCATCATCGAGGTCGGTATCCGAGGTGAGAGACTCATCAGGGGAGTCAACGTGCTTCCTCTTGCACTGTCTCTTCCTCGGGGGTTCCTCAGAAGATGTTTCGGAGGGGCCTCCGGGAAGAAGGGAACCCCCGATGGGGGTAACCTCAGGCCCCAGGGCTCCACTGTCGTGAGACAGAGGGATTGCAAAGGAACCAGTCTCCGTGCCAAGGGAAGGTGGTGGTGAGATGGTAGAAGTGGCCAGAGAGGATTTGGCCAAGGCACTCCTCATGGCCTTGAAGGCGGGACCCCCACAGTCCTGGGAAGGTTCAACCCCCAAGGCCACAACAGCAGTCGGATCTCCCGCCGCCGACGCACCGAGAGGGAGGCTCGGAACCAAAAGGATCGGTCCCGAAGCGTCCTCCCCCGGGGCCGACAGAGGAGGTCCGGGTACCGAACCCCGGGGCCGACAGAGGAGGTCCGGGTACCGAACACCGACCTGAAGGGCGGGGTTGGAGTTGGGGTCGGAACCGACCCGACAACCTCCACCGGCTCCACCAACACCGACTCCAACGGCGCCGAAGCTGTTGGAGGAGGAACCAAGATGGCAGGGTGGGAAGACAGCTCCGGAGCCGACTGGGCTGGAGCCGAGACCAACTTTTGAAAGACCGGAGACTGAAAAAGCCTTTGAAGCACCCTGTCTACATCCGAATCGGACATCCTCGAGGACCGAGAAGAGACCGACCGGGTCTGAGTAGACTTCTCCGCCGGCTCCGAAAGACTGGGGGACCGGTTTCGAGAAGTATCGGCGCCGAGGGAGATTCCACCACTACTGCAATTTCCCTCGGAGCCGATGTGGACTTCGGCACCGAAGGGGAAGAGTCTGAGAGGGCAACCTTCATCGGCTCCGAAGGCAGTGGAGCCGATGGAGATGACTCTCCTCTCGATGCCCGAGCTCTCTGCTCCAAAGCCAGAGGAGTCGAGGCTGGAGACATCGAGGCAGACCGTTCCGCCCTCGGCTCCGAAGTCCGTGGAGCCGACGGAGAAGCCTGCCTTGACTTTTTTGCTGCCGGATCAGATGGGCTGGTCGGAGCCGAAGATTTTTTCTTCCTCGACGGGGAAGAAGAAGAAGATAGGGCTTCCTCAAAGGAAGGGGTAATAAGCCCTTTCAAAATCAACTTATTTTTCCTCTCTTGGAGCACGCGAGAGGAAAAAGCGTGGCAAACGCTACAGGATTCCTGTAGGTGCTTCGGCCCCAAACAGTATACACATAATAAATGGTCATCCGTAATGGACATTTTGTAAGAGCATTTTGAACATTTTTTAAAACTTGATGGCCTATGTTCTTTAGGCATGGCTATCTACTTCCACTGAACTTTAACACTGACTCTAAAGAAAATACACATAAACTAAGGCAAGGTCCCTCTAAGTTAAACGGGAACACTTGCCACCAAGAAAAAAATACAATTTACCACAAAGTTGTAAAAAGTAAAATCACACAATGAGTAGCTGTTAAACAGCCCTAACTAAAGCGCGAGGGCTAGGCAAAGGCCTCTCTAACTTAAACGGGATCTTTATCCGTCGAAAAACACAATTTTTACCACAAACTTTCAAAGAAAATTCAGTCACACAACAATTAATAGCTGTTAAAACAACTTTTGGGTAATTTTAGCAAAATTTCCGACAGAAATATAAGCACTAGAGGCACTTAGCTCAGCCAAGTCCGAGACCACGTCTATGCTGTAGAAGCGGCAAACGAGACCTGGGGAAGCAGTAGTGGGGCATCCTGGGATATGAGGTACTCGGCCAATAAGAGACTTCGTTCTATAGTATAGCGTGCCGAGTCGGAGCCGAGGATCGGCTCCGAACCCATCTGTAGAGAATGTAGGCGAGATAGGATCACATTACATCAGCCTATGGTCTTCTTTCAGACATTCTATTCAGAACAAAAAAAATCGAGGCATTTAAATCGACAGGTCTGGAGCTGACGCCAGAATAGTGACCAGCTCTTTGTATATGATGATGATGATGACAGGGGACCCACCCCTGAAAAGATGCTTTCAGGAACAGGTTTACTACAATCCACAGATACAAAAAAGTTTGTCATAGGCTTGGAACTGGTCGTGTGTAGATACTTTAAGGAACTGGGTAACTACATATATTAGAGTATCTAGGCTTGGCTTTGTACAGTCACAGTGCAATCTTTATTGATGTGCACATATCTACACACACACCAAAAATTCTGCAATTTTTTTTTTTTGCTTACTTCAAATATACAATTCACATGTGCTTGTAATGGTTAAAGCCAAGAATACTGTCTTAGGAAGGCAGATTAGAGAATAAATGTCATTACACTTCCAATGTTTAATTTTACTTGTTATGAATTAAAAAAAGAGATGTATTTTCTTAATTAGTGTTACTCTGGAAAATTGCAAGTCATCTTGAATAGACACAGACACTCACTAGCAGGGTAATTGTGCCTAAAATGAATCACCTATACCAATATGACCTACAGATCTTTTCAAAGAAGATGCACTGTAGGCCACCTATGACAAGTCCACTTTATAAATGCATCAGGACTTTTTAAACATCCTTGTAAATAATTCAGCTTCACATGTGAAGAAAGCAACACTACTGAAAGCTTACTTGATTCTAGTTTGTTAAAGCATATTAACAGTGTCCTACAAGACTGAAGGAAGACAGTGAAACGTTTAGAAATAATTCTGACCACACCATTTCCTGAATCACCTGCCAAACTCTTTGTGGGAGTTAAAGCAGCGTTTACCCTCCTAAGTGAATCTTAATCGGTTGATGCCCAAGGGTAAAGCACCATGTGCAGGAAATAGAACATGTAATATAGAACATTTGGGTTCCTATTACATGAACAAACTTTTCAAAGTTTGAATGTCATATGGTCGACATCATATGATCGAACTTTGAAAAGTTCGAAGGTTAAATGTAACTGCGCCATACAGAGCAGAATGGGAGAATTTCCCTTTTCTGCACTGAAGTGCGATCTCGGAGTTGGTATATTTAAGTAGGGGGTGCAGGAAGCTTGCCCCCTGCTCGGAGCGTTAAGGTAAGTTTTCTTTTTTTTTATGTTTTATTATATAGTCGAAGTTTCAAACTTCGATCATATGTTGTCAAACATATGGGATTCGAAGTTTTGAAACTTCGAATATATAATACAGACACTAACATTTAAGTTAACGTAATGTTAAACACCAGTTTTACTCAAGCTTGAGAAGACAGGTGAACTGCAATTACTAGGTATACCTCGAATTATACCAACATCTACCCAACTAGCCTGTTTTTTAAAGTATAACTGATAAATGGCTGTAATGTCTGCAAATAACAAAAAAAACCCACTAGAAATAGATCTTTTAAGAGAGAGCGAGCTCAGTGGAACTTTAAAACATTGGCTCAAACAGAATAAAAAAAAACATCATTACATTGGGCAGCCCAAGGGCAAAATACAGAAAATGTCAAGCCATGTTGAACAATCCATATTGAAACCCATTCCTGTGGTGTATAGGGATAAAGCCTTTACTGCATTCTAGACAACTTGTCCTCAATGGGCAGCTCAAGCAATGGAAGGACTCGGTGGGTAGGAAGGGGGTGATTTGCTAATGCCACCTCAGCCATCCTGGTGGAAGGGAGGCAGCTTGGGTCACTGTACTGGTAATGCCTACAAGAATGCAACTGTACTGCTGCAACAATAAGTGTCTATCATGCCTGTGCTGCAAGCAGTGTGCTTGCTAGATGGGAGGGAGGCACTACGCATGCTCAGAAGCATGCATGCACCTCCAGATGCAGATACAGTGGAGCTTGCAGGCTACCAACGGGGTGAGGAGTGGACAATCTCTGGGATCTACAGACTGGCATGCTCCTTAGCACTAGACTTTTGCGTCCACCACAGCATGAACAGGTAGGATACTCTCACCTCAGTGCATGAATGAACGAGTGAAATGCAAACAGGGAGAGCAACTGGGCCAGTCCTGTGTACCAAAAAAGAAAAATCCATAATGGAAAAGACACAGCAAGTTATTGGAGGTACTAACCATAGCACTTCACCTCAGTCAAAAGACATTCGAAACCCATAATCGAGAGACCCACACACGTGAAAACAAAAGAGAATGCCATGCAATTATAACACATCTAAAATTCACTGTAATGACATTATAGGTTCATAGGTGTTTACTAGGCTAACTACCACAAGGGCCTTTTTAAGCCTAGCCATGCAAACCCAAATCTCTGACAAGTTCTGATACCCTTGGTAAGTGTAAGCAGGGGTTTGGGAAATGAACCATTTACAGATTACCTGTGTCCATTAGAGACATGAGTGTCAAACCAGGGACGAATTTCCGGTTTCCCATCCAACTGTCCAAACTACACTTGAATTGGTTTAGGGGTGAACTCTGCTTCACATGGATGGGGAGCCTGTTCCACAGACATGGTGGTCTCTGGGATACATACCTACCTCTCCAGCAGGACATATTTATATCACAGGCAAAGATTAAGTATTTCGAATACGCAGTTCTTGTGCTGTTTGTTTTGTGGATATGCAGAAGGTCCAGAGTGGGGTCTGACAATGCCCTGTATGCCAGGCATATATCTCCCCTCAAAAGCCTGTAGGAGACAGAATACAGGGATATGGCTGTGAGGCGGACTGCATAGGACATTTTACTTGCGCCCTGAATTCTTTTAGTGAGGAATCTCTTGTGACGCTCCAATTGTTAGAAATGTCTGGTTAGGTACATATCAAAGGAGGCATTGTAAAAAAAAAAAAGGACAGCTCTGATGAATGCCAAATACAGTGGAACAATGACTTTCTTGGAATCACATCATACCTTTATTTACAAGTTGTGCAATACAGAATGATTTTCTCACCACTATAGACACATTCTGTTCAAAGGCTGGATTACTATCAGTGTGTGTCCCTAAGTCCCTGACTACTGGGTCAACTGTGTTGTCAATATGACAGTTACCAGGAATGGATGACTTCCCAAAGGATACTATTACAAATTTCTTGGCATTTAGTTTTAGTCCACGGCTCTGGCACCAGTTGTTTGTCTGTGTCAGCCCCACCTGGAGAACATTTGTGTCAGTGTGAGATTCAATGACAGCTCCTAATTTGCAATCGTCTGCAAATTTAGTCAGAGACCACTGACACTGACTTACTTCTGAGAAGTAAATACCAAAAAGGAGAAGTCCAAGGACTGATCCTGGAGGGACTCCACTTGTGACTGGCCTCTCTGTAGAGGTGGACTCCCCAATTCTAACTTCCTGTGTCCTGTCTGGGAGCCAGTTGGCTATCCACCTGGTGATATATGGGTTTGTATCCAACCTCTGGAATTTGTCAAAAATGCCCGAGTAGGGTATTGCGTCAAATGCATTGGACAGGTCAAGGCAGGCAGTGTGAACAGTTCTACACTCATCAATTGCTTTAGCAACCTACTCAAAGAGGTCCACCAGGTTGAGTAGGCATGCTGTACCATGACTAAACCAAACTGGGTTGCATCCAGTGTCTGGAGGTTTACTACATCTCTACTGATCATCTCCATGATCATTCTTTCCATGGCTTTACATATGATACTACTCAAACTTATGGGTCTGTAGTTTCCAGGGTATGTAGATGGCCCACCTTTGTGCAAGGGGATGATAGTTACCTTTCTCCATTCATGAGACATGAAATCTGTTTAGAGGTTAGAGTTAAACAGTAATTCCAAAGGCTCTGATAGTCATGTTTCAGGCTATTTAGAAGGCATCCTGGGAAATTGTTTGGGCTCACTGGTGCAGTGTTCTTGCTCTTACAGCATTAAGGACCTGTTCCCTAGTGATAGTAGGGGAAGTTATATTTGATGATATTTCCTAAGGG